>NW_009598030.1:0-15757 GCF_000690535.1 Cariama cristata | reverse complement strand
CCCGGCCCATTCCTTTCCACTGGTGCAGAAGGTCCCATCCCTCACCCATCCCTCTTCCTTTGTTGCTTCTCCAAAGCCCTCAGAGGCTCAAGCTGAGGAGCAGGAGAGGATGTGGGAGAGAGTCCTGGGAGGAGGACAGCAGGGAAACCCTGCCAGCTATGAGGGAGGAAAGAAAGTAGTTACCCCTCTCCCCGCCAACTCCTAGAGCACTTGGGTCCCTGCAAACCTCCACCTCTCAGCGAAGAGGGCTGATTCATTTACAGTAGCTCTATACGTAAGAGAATGTGGGAGGTTGGTTGCTCCACACTTGCGTGACTGGATGGAAAAGTAGAAAATGGGGAAAGGAGCTGTAGAGAGGAATCGTAACTGAATGCTGAGGTGGAAGAAAATACCACTATGACCTACCTGCCTGTAAAATTTCATCCTTTAAATATTATGTCAGTGTTTTGTTTAAACATGTATATGAAATTTTAAATATGCACACATAGCCAAAAGCAATAACCTTCAAAACAATAAAGGAAAAAATAAATTATGTCTTTTTTCTCATATGCTGAATTTCAGCCCTGAGAGGATTTTACTATCGAAATTATAAATCATTGGTGCATTACTGTTATAAAATAAATGTGAGAGTCATAATTTGAAATGTAACTCCTGAAGGAATTGGATGATCTCGGATTATTAAAATATTTTAATGTTCTGTCATGGTATTGGCCACCTAATTTTTCAGGACTTACCTTTTCCTATTTGTTTTAGCAGTAGCTATGATGCACGCAATTTGGCTTCCATCTCCTAAGAAGAGGGATGTTTGAGTATGTGTTATTCTCAAATGGGTTTTGAATACCTCTGTTTTCAGGAATAGATTTTCAAAACAGTGGTTGTTTGCTGTTGTATACCTTGACTGGAGGAATTGTCTGTATGTGAATCTTTCGTTTAGATTCAGGATCTTATGCTTTCTTCCAAGTACAAAAAAATAATTCTGCCCTTTACTCTCAGTGACCAAAGTACGATCAGTGTGTTGATGAATTGGCAAACTCGGTGATTAAAAACACCCTTAAGTGCATGTGGACAGAGTGGTCAAAGCCTCAGCAGCTTTCCAGCAATGAGTGCATAAGGCTGTTAGTGGAGATTTAAGCCCGTAGCCTAATTTTTTTTGTTTTACCTAACTCCTAGCAGTTGCCTCTGAAAAACTGCTCATGGTTATGCACCCTTGAAAGCCAGGCTCTCTCTTGAAAGCCAGCCAGTTTTAACAATCCTAGAAGCTAAATTGCATTTGAAGGGGATATCCACAACAGCAAAACATTTTATCAGGGTTGATAGGTGTAACTCCAAAGGAAATGGTCATCAAGCACTGAAAATGGCTAGCAGCCTGTTTTTCTGAAGACGGAGATGAAGAAGCTTTGCAGCCAGGTAGGAAACGGAGAGGGGACCGGCTGTGCCTTCTGTCACCAGCCGACGTCCCGCTCCCGCAGGGAGGTCTTCTGCTTTTCAAATGGAAGGAGGTGATCAGCAGTTCGTGCACCGCTTAACTGAATTAACCAATGTGTCGCTTAGAGAAGATAGATTTTCTTCATCCTTCAAAAATGTAATAGTCTGACTGGCAGCACAGGTTCTCAACTGCAGATATATTGGTTGTCACTATTACTCAGTGTCAAATTCTCTACTCCTCAGCGGGATCCTACCAAACCCGGCCAAACGAGAACTAGTTGGTCATTGGATTGAGGTCAATTGAAGTTTTCAGTGTTAGCTGATACAATGTGAATTCATGGCACTGCACCTCCATGACACTGAACAGATTGCAAAATTTGATACAAATGACCCTTCAAGTTGGGTGTTCCCCAAAGAGAGAGAGATCCCTTCACTGCTCCATGGAGGCAGTTTACAGAATCTTTTTTTCTGTCATGTTGAGGACCAGACTCCTCTCATCGCCGTTACTGGGGACTGTTGCGTGTTAAGCACTCTTGAAAATCAACCTAAAGGTGCACAAGCCTGACTTCAAAGAGCTATTTTTTTAAGGGTGTGCTGAATTTTACTTTAAATGTGGATTTGTCTATTTAACTTCTGTAAACATAGATTAATAAAATATTTTATATTTATAAATTTATAAGTACATATACTTAGAGCAAATCTGAATTAGTTTATCTTTTTCTGCTGTGCAACATGCACTCACCTTAACTAAGTGCAGGTTGTTAACTTCTTTTTGTGCGAAATACATACTTTCTTACAGTATATGCATACCACACGAAACTGCTGTAACACATTTTAAATTTACAGATGGATTGCAACAATCAAATTCTTGCAAAGACTAAGCATAAAGAGAATATATAATTATAAAAATATTTTTCTAGAGGATGAGAAAATCCATGTCATATTAAAAATAGCTATTTTTTCCTACTTGAGGCAATTTCCATTTTCATTTAGGATATTATTTGCAAAAGGAACAGGCTAGGATATTCAGGTTCTTATCTTGTGTAGGAGGAAGACTTGCTTTATGAAAAGATTTGTAATACATTGTACCGTGAGGTAGAAATATATATGTAGTGTTATTCCAGAATACTCAATCATGGTTCAGGTGTCAGGACAAATTCCTCTTAGGTAGTTTTTGATCCTACAATGTGATTGTGCCTGTATATACAGGTAATGCAGAATTGAAATGGGGATCTTCGGAAAGTGGGGGACCTCCTCTCTTGCCGATTGTTCTGATTCGGTCAGGCCAGCGAGTGAGTATGCTGATATAGCAAAGTTAGTGGACTCTTCTGATATATAAAAACACTTTTCAAAAGTGTAAAACTCAACACATTAGCAATGCAATCACAAAAATCTGCTCAGGGAGTAAGATATGAGGTTAAATATGTCTACGTAAAAAAGACCTGACAACAAAACCCACCTTTGGTCAATAACTACTGCACTGTAACTTTCTATTCTTCCCACACCCTCTCCCTCTGGACTGTTCTTTTTATACAAAGCAGATGCAATTATTGGGCTTTAGAATCACTCCTCAATAACAGATTATACAGCATTATTATATCAAATGCTGAGAACGCTTACAGAAAATTTCTTTAATGCTAGCAATACGTCCTAATTGAAGCATGCAAGTGAGCATAGTGTCAGGTGGTTTTTCTTCTGTAGTTGCAAGAGGATGCTAAACAACAGCATCTGATAAAAAAAATAAACGTCTCTCTGCAGTAGCAGCCTGTGGTATTTGCAGCTTGCCCCTTGTTTGATGAAGACCAAAGTGCCTCCTCTTTCCATGCTCAACAGTTGAAAGGTGAGCGCTGAAGGACAGTGAAATAATTACCAAGGAAAGAATGCAAACTGTTTTGAGATAATAAGCTTTTTTGAATTAATTTCATTGCCACTTTTATATACTTCTGGTTAGTGAACTGTCAAAAGTAACTTTACACTTCTTGTAAGCTCTATAGTAGTTACCGTCAGTGGGGTTAGGGATTAGCCAAGGTATTGGCCTCTACTGTGCAGGAGACTTCCAGCGTTCCTTCAGTTTTGGGCCAACTACCGCAGAGATCAGCAGTTTGGAAAATCCACTTAACCACTTTATATCTAGAAAAAATACAGTTTGTTTACCTATTTATATAAAGAAAGAAATGAGAAATGTATGAGCTCATGTTTGGGCAGGATTATGAATACACAATAGCAGCTTGTGCCTTACACCAGTGAGGCCGCCATGAGGGATTTCCAGATAGTCTTTTTCTGCTACCTTTCCCTCCTGTGTCCTATCCAGGATGGTTATTTTAAAATCTTTTAAATCCATGTCAGAAACACATACAAGGGTATTTCTTTGGCGGAGAGGACCAGCTGCATTATAGGTATGGCCAGACGCAGTAGTCAAGGGGAGGGCAGCGATCAGTACTGGTGGCCAGTAAGGGTGGGTTGGACTGGGGTACGGCAGGATAAATTTTAAAAATAGATAGAAAGGGTATTAGGGGAGCCACGGTTAATGGGAAGTGATCTGAGGGAAGAAAATATGGGAGTCTTAAACAGAAGTTTTTCTTTGGGAGCATGAAGCCTCTAAGCAGCCAGGTCTGCAAGGAGAAGGCAGTTCTGGGATAAGGGAGGATGAAGACCCTTGGGGTGGAAAACCTTTATGAAATGCAGATTTAGGGGTAGCAAAGAAATACCAGGGAACTCAATGGCAGAAATAGCTGTAGGATTTGAGCTGTGAGGTTGCAGGGCTTGGGGAAGGACTGGAGAGCTGGTGGGGACAGCCCAACCCAGACATGTCTGACTTAGTTTTGAGGCAAGAACTCAGACAAGAACACCATCAATACCAGACCCTGGCACCGTTTAAGGAAAAAAAAAAAAAGGTAGTAGTATCAGAAATGTTATAGCCTTACCTAATGTTGTCCTTATTTTGACACAAGGTTATGGTGTTTTTTCTGCTTTATGGATCAGCCGTGCTTTGAGGGCATTTTCAGCTATGTGGAGGTCAGAAGGGAAGTCACCCTGTCTCAGCAGAAGCATGTTTCCAATGTATAGAGATGGGAAGGGTCCAAGACCCACATGTGCCGCAGAAAGGGGACTGCAATAACGGAGACGTGGTGGGAACGCTGTGCCAGCTTGCAATATGCTGTTTTGCAATAGCGCAGCGCGTAAGAGCAGGAGATGGTGCTACTGGGGATGAATGTGCAGATAAAGTAAAACTTTCTGCTAAATCTTTTCTCATTTTGCAAAATTGTCTTTGTAACAGTATATATGGCGGAGTGGAGGACAGGTAATTTGGTTTCCCTTGCCGATGCTGTTGTGGTTTAGCTCCAACAGCAACTCAGTACCATGCAGCTGCTCGCTCACTCCTCCCGCCTCGGTGGGATGGGGAGGAGAATTGGAAAACAAAGTAAAACCCACGAGTTGAGATAAAAATGGTTTAGTAGCTGAAATAAAATAAAATATAAAAATTGTAATGAAAAGAGAGATAACAAAGAGAGGGAGGGGAATAAAACCCAAGAAGGACAAGTGATGCACAGTGCCATGGCTGACCACCTGCTGACCCATCCCCGAGCAGCGACCGGCCCCTCCCGGCCAACTCCCCCAGTTTCTATACTGGCCATGCCGCTCTATGGTATGGGATATCCCTGGGGCTGGTTGGGGTCAGCTCTCCTGGCCGTGCTCCCTCCCAGCTCCTTGTGCCCCTCCTCGCTGGCAGAGCACGGGGAACTGCAAAGCCCTGGGCTTAGGGCAAGCACTGCTCAGCCACAACTGAACCGTTGTTCTCACACTAAATCCAAAACACAGCACTGTACCAGCTACTAGGAAGGAAATTAATTCTGTCTCCGCTGAAACCAGTTCTAACCACAAAGTCAGTCCTTGCTTCAGTTCTGTTTCCTTTTTAGGTTCCCATTTAAATCTTTAGTCTATTTAGTTCGTTTTATGCTGTGCAGTTCCTCACAAAGATGAATCTTCTCTTCCCTGCACAGTGCTCCCTTCATCTTTCCCATAGTCTGTGCTAGGCTTCACTAAATGAGTCTTCACCCACACAGTTGGCAGATTTGGCTATATAGGTCTTGCCATTTAGTCTTCATTATTTTTGGCAGTTAACGCTTTCTTACTTCATACAACCACCAACTTCATGATGTCTTTCAACTTGATTTGCTGTCTTACTCAGTTACCATTTTTTCCTGTCACTATATAGCACTAAACAATCTGTTTTCCTGTGCCTCTCAAATTTTTTTACCTCTCTCACATTAAGTTTCTTCTGTATCTACTCATATTTTATTACATATTTTGCAATAGCTGTTTATAAAAGCAGTAAGCAACTAAATTTCTGGCCATAAAAGGATAAAACTCAAACTTTCTCTAAATAATAATGAATTTGTTTTCCATTATGCTTTACGATTTGCCAGAATATGAAGCTATATTTACTGGTTGTAACTGGGTAGCATATCTCTGTTCCCTAAAAAAAGCCTAAAACAGAAGCATTGATGTTTAATATGCCCTGTGTTGATCAAAAAACTCTGTAAGAATGGGGATTCTATATCTTTATCATTAGGAGCCACTACAATGTGGCTCTTTGAAATAATAATGAGTAATAATAAAATCCTACATTTTTATTTGAAATAAATATTCCAAGGATTCATTGGTGTTTTTCATCCTTGCTTCATTAAAGTGTCAAAATAGCAACGTGTTCTTTTTTACAACCCACAAAGCAATACCTCAAAGCTTCAAGATGTTACTTTTCAAGATGCAGCAAATAAACCCTCAGATTGTCATTAACTAACTTGAATCACCAGAATAGCGACAGCCCAGTTTGCACAGTGCAAGTGTAACTTGCCATTTGTTTTTACACATTTATAAACAGAAAGCAAAACTCAATTTAGATATTTAGTCAGAACTTTTAGCACTCTTGTTTAAAAAAAAAAAAAGTTCAGTATATACTTCTATGATAAGGTAAACAACATTTGCAGTGTTAGCAACTGTAATAAGAATATAAAATATCTGAAGCCAGCTGACTGAAGCGTGTCAGTCATTTTAGGATGCTGAGCTATGTAAACTATATGGACATTTTATATTATTCTGTTCATCAGGATACAGAAATAATGTTCTTCTGACCTTAAGAATAAAATAAATAGCCTGCATGAGATCTCTTTATACTACTTAGATTAGAACATGATAGCATGATAGCTACATTGAATTATGAAGCTGGATTTGCTGGGGTAGTACCACCACAACCTACTTAGTGTACTTTATTTCATTGCCTATTTTCTCAGTTTTGTTGCATTTTCTTCTATGTTACTACCTAACTAATAAATAACGTTCGTGGCCCTCAGCATGTCTTTCATAAATTGGTATTGACTAATAAGTGCCAGTTCTAGATAATGATTTAGTCCTGATTCTGGATGTTGTCATTTATTGAATGATCATCACCTTCTGCAGTATCAGTTCAGCCTCAAATTGCTCTTGCATTGATTATTAATGATATTTAAAAGTAAAAATAAAAATGAACTAATCTGGTTTTCGGTCTGTCTATTAGAATATGTTCTGACTTCCTCTGAAGTTTTGACTGAATAATCAGTGAAGGGACCCTCAGTTGTCCCTCTTATTTTTACTCATTTTGATATAAGCTTAATTCCAGTTTTTTATATGAAGCATAAAAACTAAATATGAATGTAAAGAGTCTTTTAAAGATACATGGTACAACGTTCAAGAGATTTTTTTTTTCCTTTAGGATGACAGATAGAGATAAAGGCGGTGCACTTGTAGCTAGATCAAGAAGTTGATTCTGATGATCATTGAGGTCCAGGTCTTCAATTCACATAAATCAGCCTCCTTCTTAAGCATGTGAGATTATTCAAATTCTTTACTTTTGCGTATTGGTCCGTGGTAATTTAACTTTGTTATGTACATATTCACTCCTTCTGGTAAGAAATTCATAATATATTGCAACGTTACAGCGGACAGTTCAGTAGAATAAAGTTTGAGCATTTCTTCCCGATAATTATACTGGTTTTTGAATCCAAAATTGAATTCATGAATAAAAATGTGTGAATAGGAAAGCATCTGTGTCTGTTAACTGCTGAACGCTTTGATTCACTTGGAGATTGATTGCCACCTCAGTAAAATAGGCACGCTTTTTTTTTTCCTCAAAGTATTATGTGACATGAGACAAAGTTTAGCAAATGACATTCAGTCTGCATTTTCTTTTTCCTCTTTTATCATTTTGCACAGCTGAAACCCACTACAGAGCATCTGTAAATGCCTGCCACAAGAATGTGAGCTTTTCTTTTATAGTGGTCCTTTCCCAGTTATTGTAGCCCAACAAGCGCAGCCGTTCCTGTGTAGCAGCTACCACTTTGGGGTTCTCATCTGCACTTTCATTTCTGCCCTGAGGTCCAAATCTGAGTTCTGCTACACTCAGCTCTGCATCCAACTGCCACTGTCTTTGTGAGGCTATTGGAGTTTAGTCGTGTAAGGGTTGTGTAGGCTTCTGCTAAGCAGTATAAAACCACAGCTGTTTTACCCTGTCTGAGCATGTCTCTTGAAAACCTCTGGTTTATTTTTGAATCCTGCCATCTAGGAGACAAAGGCATAAGTCACTCCAGGTGATGGAATATGTCTTAGATGGATGACGCTTCAGTAATGTCAATAGATTCATGCGCTTGCTGTATAATTGCTGTTTTCCTTTTCTTGCGTTTTTGTCTCTCACGTAGTTGAAGATTTGATGCGTTTTCTTTGGATTCCCCTCTGTTTACCAGCCCCTGACATCTTGCTGACTGAGCAAAAGGAAGGGTAGAAGAACAGTTTATGTAGTTTGAAATTATACTGGTCCTCCAGGCAGCTTTATTTTGAGTTAACGCTGGCTTATCTGAAGAAGTAGACCATTCCTCAGAAATGTCGTTGTACTGAAATAGAAGGGGAACCCTAAAGATCGCTGGAAATGACAACAAGTCAGCGAAAGAGAAAACTGAGCTTCATCGCTAATCAAATTCTGCTCTGGTTGCACAATCCTCAGCCAAAATAAACGAAGAACAAACAAGAAAGTTCCCATCTACTTCTTGCACTCTGCTAAGCCATGACTCTTCTCCAGCAGTCGAAAGAAACTGTAAGGCAGTGTTGCTATAATGAAAGGCAACAGGAAATAATGTGGAATGACATTTATTGGTAAACAAGTAGCTCTGGGGCTATTACGTCTGCATCCTGAATAGATGCACCACATTCTAACGGTGGAGTAAATCTTACATTAGTTTTATGTAACAGCTTTTAAATTCTTGCAGATGTACTCATTATTCAGGGGGACTGTGGAAACTTTTTAAAGAATGGATATTTTTTAATTATGATACTAAGTATGAAATCAACTATCCCCTGTATTAGCTGAGATATGTAATAATGCCACTGCAAAATATAATACTAAATTTAAAAAATAATAGAGGAAACAAGTTCTAAATTATAGTCAACTGGGCAGGGAATGATATGCAGGGTTTTTTTTAAGAGGATATAGCAAACTTCTCTTTAATATGCTGGTAGTTTTGAAGGAAAAGACAGAAATCCATTCACCTATTGCAAAGAAAAACAATTTTATGAAAGTATGTCTTGTCAAATTAGAAATATTTTGTTTGAGTTGTTTCTAAACAGGTTGTATAGAGCTGACAAATTCAGACTTCTCAGCAAGGTTTTGATATCACTGAATGATTTTGTCTGGACTCTTTATGGCTTTGACTGGTATCCTGGGATTGACATTCAGAGATGTGAATAGATTTGGGAATCAAAATTTCCTCCTTCAAATATTGCCTAAGTACATGGTGTATGTAGGTGCACGCTGATTGTCCTCGAAAATACAGGCATGAAAACCCACAGATTATTTTGCACTGAATCTTCAAGTTTGTTTCTTCATAAATCTTTAGTGTAAATACTTGCACTATATTATTATAGTTCTTCAAGATTTTACAAATTACTGATGAATATTAAGCGTTAAAATACCTAAAGTTTAAATTCTGAAGCGTGAGGCCTCTGACTGAAATGCAGTTTCTTTAACATGTGTGATGGAAATGTTGTAGTTCCTGAGGTTAGCAGTGTACCGAGCTCTCCTTTCTTGCAGGCTTTATCGACGCTCGTTCGACTTTATTCAGGCTTTATCTGCCATTCTCTCCTTTCAGATGTAGGTGGAAAGTGGGAGTTCAGAATCAAGGTGCAGCGCTGAACAAAAGTGGTACCACTCAGCTGGGTGTCCAAGTACAGTACCAAGCAGTCTGTCTGTAAAGTAATATAACCTACTCGTAAACCAAACAAAAATATAGTAAACAGCAGCTGGAATATTGCCACCTTCCTAGCAACAAATCTGCCAGTGCTTCTTACTATATCAGAGTTCAACAGAGTGTTGCTTTACTTCTCATAATCAAGAAATTAAAGTTTAGTTTGTAACATCTGCATCATAATGTTGTTAGAAAAATATTAACAATTCTATACTCTTTTGCATGCATTCTTTTCCCCACGGATTTTCTTTCGGTTGTATCAATTTGCATCATCTTAAAATGTGCAGTGTCATTTGAATTTCATCGTATCTTAAAATAAAAAGCCTCTCAGTCAAAAATGAAATAAGTGAAAATCCCAAACCTCATTTATAACCTACAGCCTAAGAATAACTTTTTGATTAAAGGCAGATGATCTTGTAGTCAGATTGTAAAACATTTTACAGCTTTTTGTAATTTATGTGACTGAAGCGTTCCATATTAGTAGCAGCATATTTGTTTTGTGCTGAAGATTGCTGGGGGGGGTTTCAGTGCTCTCTTGCTGTTCATGTTAAGCAGATTATAGCCATTATATTCATCACCTCTTTTCTAGTTGCATAGCAAGGATTAAACTTCACTTTTTACGTGCAGGTAATAAATTACCTGGCTTCTGAGTGTTCAGAGTTCCTCCTTGCTCTTCCTGAAGTAAAAGTGCAATACCTACTTATCATTTGTTTTCTCCTCTGATGGGCTCGCAAACTGGAATTCAGCCAGAATGCTTAAACAGACACAGCGCAATAAAAATATCCATCTGCATTTTGAAGGATGTTACTAAATTAAATTGTTATTGAAGAAAAGTCAGGTGCAATACTGATTCTTAGCGTACTCTTTGAAGCTGTTTTCCATAGCATATGAAATATAAAGAAAACAGTATATATTACCATGAGGACTGAAGGCAAGAGAGTTTATCTTGAGAAGCAAAAATGTATTTTTGTTATTTATGGTCTTGCTTAACTTGATTTACCAAACTTCTTTTCATCTGCTATGGAGAAGTAATCACAGTTGATAATCCAGAAAGGACGACTGTGTTTTGCAAAGCGATGAATGCTCATGAGGGCAGAGGTCAGTGGCACGTTTCACCATGTGTGAAGGATCCATTTAAACCCCACAGATTTTCGGAAGAGGTGCAAATTTCTTGCCATTCCCAAGGTCTTTAACAGGTGGTTCTCCTCCTGATATTCAACTGGCAGCTTTAGGGAGCCTTCCCTTCTATGTGAACGACAACATTTTCTTAACAGTCTCCTAATAATCACATTTTAGTAGTTTTCTGAAAATCTAGAGCTGTGTGTCTGCTTGCAGTTAAGTTCAATGCTTGCCTATCAGGTAGGTTAAAAGGTTTTTAGAAAACTGCCTGTCTTTAAACAACTTTCAGGTGGAACAAAGAATAACTGTAATTGTTGAGTGTGAGGAGCACAGTATGCTTTCGACACTGCGCTCTTCGTAATAGACTTCAGTAAATTACCCTCATTCAGCCTCCACAAGCCCCAGTGCCGTTGCCTTTCGCTGCTCCAGCATGTCAAAACCAAAACCCTGATGGGATTCCAGCCATGTCTTGCTGTCTGCCTTTCGCCTGCAGTTCTGGACGTTATGTAGCATCATCTGGTTTTGTACGGGGGCCATACTTGTTCTTAGTAATCTGTTAGTGAACAACAGATTTTCTGTTATTTTAGGTTGGAGGAGGGTAGATGGGTCAATGAAACACAAAGGATTTTTTTTTTTTTATAAAAGAAAAAAATGAGTAAAAGGAGTTATTTTTCACCTCAAGCCATTCTGGGAGGAGCTGGGATGAGGAAACTTTTTTTTTTCTTAAATTCAAAATAATAAAAGCTATCTTGAGTAATTTGCATTGTGAAAATCAATACTTTGAAGTTTAAAAGAGAGGAGGGAAGAGTTATTTATATGGGAAATGCTACAATTAGTGTTTCTTCAGGCTACAGGTGACTAATGAAAAGATGTCATGAACTGGAAAATAACAAATACTTGGAAGGGTCTCTTAAGGAAAAACCAATTTGTTTGCAGGAGGAAATCTCAGCCTTAAGTTGCTTCCTTTTTTTCCAGTGGATTGCTGTTTAAGATATCATGCAAATATACCAGTGACATTTCTTAGCTTTTTTTGTGAGAAACTGAAGTCTTTATTACCCATTCATTGATTTTTAAAACACCTGTGTAGTTTAGCGAAAAACTGTCTTTAGCTATAATAAGATTGTACTTACATGATTTTTATATTACACTGCAAGTCTTTTCATAGGAGCTGGGTCACAACATTTCAGTCAACAGGAAAAGAGAAGTTGCCACCCTGACTCAGACAACATCCAGCTGCTCCAACTTCCTTTCTTTAATAAAGCCAATATCAGACTTCACTTCAGAGGGAAGTTTAAGATCTCCACAGATGAGAGATCATCAACCAGACACTAGCTGTTATCTGGATATCTAACAGTTAGATTGCTGTACACTTAAAGAGCATGAAATTGTATATCCCAACATTTTTGTTATCAATTAATCTGAAAATTTGTGAGGTAAAAATATTTTTTTTCTTTGAAGTATGACTGCATTCTTTATTTCAGAACTTACAGCAGCAAACATCATTACGTACCACATGCTGTTTGGAAACAATACTTCTCAACTTTCAATTCATGTCCGATATCCATTCACTGCGGTCGGGTTACAAAATAGGAAGAAATTAAATTTCCAAGGTCTCTTGTACCTTAGCGCTCATTACCTCGTTCATTTTTATCATGCCTTTACTATGGTCTTCTATATTTGACTTGACACTGCACAACATTCTGATTAAGGAACGAGAGCAATGCAAATCAGTGTGGTATATTTTAAGAACAGATTAAAGATTGTCTAACCTGTGGATTTCAAGAAGTAGTTGTATTTGGGGAATCAAAGTTGCTATAGCAAGTTTCTGTTGAACTTTTATGAAGAACACCTCTTGTTGGGAAGAGGATACTAAGTAGAGTTTCCAAGCCGCTCAGTGACTTGTCATACTCGGTAAATGTTGGGCCACAGCAAACAAGGGTGTATTTGAGGAGCAGCCAAAACCAGGCTCATGCGTCCCCTGGAAAGGACTGCAGTCTCTAAACAAATGTTTATAGAGTCTCTCAGGGAACAAAGACTGACTTCGATGTGCTTGTGCTGTGATATTAATGAGGAATTCAGTTTGGATCCAAATACAGTGTATAATTTCACATATATTTGTAATTCTTCCAAGACATAAAGCATTTGATCTTTATACTTTTGCCACACCTCATTGTATGTTTAGATAAAGAATAGAGGTAAATCCTATTGTTATTTTATATATACTTTTTTTTCCTTTCCTTTAGTGCGTTATGGATGTAAAACCTTCCATGGCAACGGTTCACTGTGATAAGTTGCACACAGGTTAACAGGTAGTTACATTTTAGAAGGTAATCAGTTAGGTTGAATTAAAGATCCCTTAGTATTTGGAATTTAAATTGTCAAAATAATTTATGAAAACGTTATTGCTGGTTTTGCAATCGCAGAGGACATACCATTATGAAAAGTTATGGTGTATAACATGCAGAAGGAAAAATGGCAAATCTGTATTAACTAGGCAGTTGACATAGGGAGCAGATTATGGAATTTCTGGGGTGTAAAAATTGAGATCAGAGTAAAATTGTCAAAAGTACATCCGTCTAATTTTTAAAAGTTGATTGAATGTGTGTATGTATCTTTCTGAAAGTCTTTAGGAAGTAGCTGTTGAGTAGCGAGATTTTTAGAGGTGCAAACTGATACTTCACACAATATTTGGAAGCACCAGGAGGAGCTGAACTTTCTCTGAAAACCCATAGGTTTATATTTTCAGTACATGCTGCTGGTGTACTTTCCATGCTCAGAATTTTCAAGGCTAATTACAGCAGCCTGTTGGTTCTTCCCATCTGTGTGTTTACCTCTGAGCAGCTGAAAAGATCAGGACTGTGCAGGCACACTCCTGGGTGGATTATTTACAAAAACTGTGTATCTGTTACAGCTAGCAAATCCCATTATTGAGATAATTACAAGATGTTTATGAAGCGCTTTGGAGATGTTGTAGTTGAGATGACAAGGTCATTTGGCTAAAGCCGCCTGCAGAAAAGAGATTTTGAAGCAAGTGGGCCCCAAGCTCAGAGGTGGACGTGATGGCCAGAGCAGGACTTCCAGACTTTTGTAGCAAAAGGCATGTTACAGGACGGTATTTTTCCTCCTAACACTCTTTAAGAATACATACGCACAAATTAAGATTTGACTGTTTAATAAAAGAGTATGAATAAACATAACATGAACCTGATCTTTTTTAATCAAGACTTGAATTCAGAGAGTAAGAAGCATTCAGAAAAATCTCTTCTTAACACATTTGTAATATAACCAGACTTCTCTGGAGTTTTGTAAACAATGGATCGTGATGATAAAATTCCCGGCTGTACAAAAGAATCAACACACAGCCTAAACTAGCATGAACTTTGAAATAAGTCTGGTAGTTTTAGACCTCTCACAGCCTCATTGATTTTGGAATAAGTGTTTCTGAAAAAAAAAAAAAGGCCAGTTGTAAATATCTTTTCCTACCGTTTGGTTTTCTACAGCATTGACTACATTAACTCTTGCAGACAACTGAACAGGTACAGGGCTTGTTATAGCTACAGTATCATTGACAGCTAAGCTTTTAAATGAGTAAAAATGAGAAAATTGTTTTTAAAAAATTAAGATCTCCGTCTTAAACATTCTGTTGCATCTAAAACCTATACTAAACCCCAAATCTTCTGTTTGAAGTCTATATCTAACAGGTTTTCATGTTTCCAACCTCTTTTGTCTGGTTAACCCAGCCTGTGAGTTAACTTAGGGCACTGAGCCAAAGCTAATATAAAATCAATTGAAGGGTTCCCTTTGACTTCAGTTGGCTTCCTGATCCATCCAAGATGCGCTGTGTTAGAAACCTGCTGCTTTGTAGCTCCCGTGGACTGATTTTGCAAAAGTTTTCTGACTGAGGAGAGGTCAGACATCCATTGCACACATTCTGGCTGCTCGGTGGGCTCTGCCAGAGATGGCTGTAGGGGCCATGCAGAGCTTTCCTGTAGAGCAAATATCCCTGTGGCTTACTGGATCCTGTGGTATCAGGAGATGTTGCTGAATTTATCTGGTTCAAACAGCTGGTAAAGGCCCGGTGATCTTTTCCCATTGCTTTCTGAACGTGCGTGGGTATGTGTTTGTATGAATGTGGGTATGTGCATATGTGAATGAGTCTGCTTTTGCATGTTACATTGCTTGATAATCGCAACTCTCGTTTACAATTTTGCGGAGAGTGAGTCTATGGGGTACTGCATATTTCCCCCTTAATATGTACAGAGGAGACTAATAAAGTAATTTAGTGTGCTGTTAGGTTTGTGTAACTAGAAATATTATGTGTACAAAGTGTTCCAGATACTTAGGTTTATTATTTTGGCTGTCTCAGTTTGCTTGATGATATTTCAGAGAGTATGTGAAATAAATGAGAACTGTTCCATTTATGTTGGCTTTCTTGTTGATGAGCATGACTTGTTAAAAGTATTTTTTTTCTGGCTGGCTGTGGAATTTGGTTCCATTTGAGAATGAGAGAAAATTTGGCTATATTTTATACAAGAAATTATGATTATTTTTTTTTCTGCTTACTGATTTTGTAATTTGAATTATGTGCATTTTTATCATAATGCAGGCTCCTGTTAATAGATAATATATTAAGCTTATTTATTCAATTTAAATTTATATCAATATATAAGGGGAAAAAACTTTTGTATTTAAAAATAAAGCTGTCTGATTAATTGAAATTTAATTTATATCAGTCAAAAAATCACTGTGAAGCTCATTACCTATACTTACAGGTATATAGAAGGCACACTTAGAAATGAATTCTTAACAATCTCCGACTGATTGTCTCACCATTAATAGTCAGGTGTTCTTGATGTAATTAGGAATATAAGCAAAATAAATAATTTTCTTTCTTTCTTTTTCCTTGTGGTGGGTAGACCCTGGCTGGAGGCTTTACTTTACTC
>NW_009598029.1:1247-1762 GCF_000690535.1 Cariama cristata | reverse complement strand
TTTTGTTTCTTGTTAAGAAAAAAATGTAGTTTCATAAACAACTCCGTATGCAAGGAAATATTTAGGAAGTGACTCCCCGCTTTGTTGCACATCACCAGCGGATTGCTCCTTCCATCGCCCTGCCTGCCGGCTGCGGCGCGCTCTTAGCCGGGCTCAGCTGCCCTAAACCCGGGGCCGGTTGGCAGTTTTCTTTGTAAACCTGAGCAAAACTCTTTTTTTTTTTTTTTTTTTTTTTTTTTGTTCAGCTTAATTGATTTTTGCGAAAGGAACTTTCATTCCCCTGTTGGTTTTGCGTTGTTTTGTTCAGATCTCTGTAGATAATCGCCGAACACGATCGGAGGGAATAAGGATTCCAAAAGAAAAACTTAATTTTGTGTGGGGAAACGGGACACCTCGGAGGGGAGAGCTCGTGCAGATTTTTTTTTATGGCTGAGAACTCTCCACATAAGCACTTCTTGGTTTTGTGCTTAAACACTTAATGCTTGGAACAAACCTAAACCCTCCTGACACTTCCA
>NW_009598029.1:0-1229 GCF_000690535.1 Cariama cristata | reverse complement strand
TTTTTTTTTTCTTCTAGAATATTCCAAGAACACAATATACTTTCTGTCATGCTTGTTAGCAAGGAGTGCCAGGTAATAATTTGCTAAATACTTCAGAAGCCAAGTAATTTGTTAGTGTGATACTCTCGGGTCTCCCGAGGTAGAAGAGAATAGCTGTCAGCCAGCTCAGCTTCTCCCTCCCCTTGGCTTTGTGGGAGGCACCAGGAGCCCCGGCTGGCTTTTGGGGGGCCCGGGAGGGTTTTGGGGGTCCAGAGTGAGCTCTGCCCCCCCGCCGCCCTGGAGCCGGTGGTAATTCTGTAATGAGGGGTTGTGGCCCGCCCCTCCACACCCCCTCCCTGAATTTAATTCTCATCAGTGAAGCTCTCCACTTTGCTAATAACGATAGCAGCCACAAATAGCTTTCAACATGCCATTGACAGCCTGGTTGGAGAGAGCACTTGAAATAGTGGTAGACAGCTGAAAGTACCCATAATTGTGCGCCGGAGTGAGAACCACACTGCTCAAGGGCCTTATTTTCATGTGCTTAAAGAGACAATATCCTGGTTTCAACAAATGCTCCTGGTGCTTCACCGGTGGTGTGATTTACTCCTCGCCTTTCTCCGACCGCCCCTGCCACCCTCTTCCAGGGCTGAGGTTTGGGGAGATGCGCGCAGCGCGGGGGGGAGACCCGGGGTGGCTGAAAGAGGGTTGCGGTGGTCCAGACCTGTCTTGGGAACAGCGTTGGGGGGGCGGCTGTGAAGAGACCTGTGGTTTTGGAGCCAGGGAGAAAGCTGGGGGCTCCTGGGCGAGTCCTTCTCCCCGGGAGTCTGAACCGTGGGATGATGCTGGTGCCACATTCCTGCATCCCGTGGACCATCGCCCTGGGCAGCCCTACCAACCCCATTGCTCCGGGGGTTTAGGCTGGCGGTGGAAAGTCTTTCTAATGTTTTGGTGCGTCTTTTGAGATGAGGGAGAGCTGATGAGCGATGCTGTATGTTCGACACCTTGTCTCCAGCCTTCACCCCGCCATTTAAGTCAATAAGCAAGGGCGGGTTGGAGTTTGGTGCGGTGAGTCTGTTCTGAGATGGCATCTGAGATGCCCCGGTCTGGTGTGATTCGCTTGAAAACCGCGTAGGTTCCTGGAGGATCTGTCCCGCCCAGGGTGCGGGTGCTTTGTGCAGGGCATTTGGGCAGGCTGGGGGTGCTCCCCGCAGAGCGGTGGCTGCGGGGTCGGTTCCTGCAAGCACCTC
>NW_009598028.1:5599-16440 GCF_000690535.1 Cariama cristata | reverse complement strand
ATATATATTTATATATATAAATATATAATACAATCCAAAATCCTAGACCTAACACTTCTTAAGGGATAATTCTCATTAACTAGACAAGGATCTAGAGACTTTGGGTTCTACGCTGTTCTAGCTGGTACAGTGCTGTGGGTTTGCTTCTGTTCTGTATGCCTCAAACATTGGAAACAGAAAATGGTGAATGATCTGGCTTCCTCCAGTGGGTTTACATTGAAATATTTGGTCTAGAGTTGAAAGGACCAGTGAGCTTAAAATGTCTTGCCTAAAACAAGGAGTAACCCTGAACTGCAGTGGACCGCCAAGTCACAATTTTCTGAAGTATCTGGATGTTTTGGGGTGGGGCTTCAGGTTTCTTGACTATTTTTAATGTTTCTAGGTTATGGTTTCAAAGGGAAATGTTGTGAAATGTTCAAGATAGAACTATGTAAACACTGAAAACCGAGTTCTGAAAAAGCACATATGATTATTTTTTTTTTACGCATTCTGGAAGCTTTTAACGTTTTTTTGGTGATGTAAATCTGCCAGTGTTAGTCTAGTAAGTCACTAGAATGAAAGTGCTACAGCTAGTGACTATTACAGCCAGTCTTGTAATAATACTGGTTGCTCAAGATGAGCTGTAGATAAAATTGAAGCTAATGAGGTTGTTTGAGTGAGAATAGAGAAGCTAGGTTTAAGTTACATACTGAGATATTGCTAGTACTTGCTCCTCTTCAGTACATTCTTGTCTTGACTGTCATTTTTATATGTATAAAATAATATATTAAGCTAACATGGCAGACTTGGAAGTCAAAGAAGTGTGGAAGTGTTTACAATAAACTTGGGAAAACACTGGTTTTAGTGTATTGTGGCAGCATTCAAACATTACCAGCTATCCAAAAATAATAATACTTCATCCAGAAGAATGTAGTAGTAGACCTGCTGGTCTTCCCAAGACTCAGGAAGAGTATCTAAAACAGTTTCTTGAAGAAAAAAAATTCCATAGGATACCATTAAATGTTGTATTCTCTGTGGCATAAAGAGTCCAACTTGTTTTGCTGGAGCCGACAGGTGTTACAACACTGAAGGCTGTAAACCTGTTCCTTCAGCTGAAACACTGGTACACAGCAGACTCGGTGATTAAGCACCCAGGCTTAGATTACTTCGTGAAATACAAAAGCTATGACTGGAGTTCAGAACCCACTACTGAACCCAGGCTGATGTCAGGGTGTGGAGAGGTTGGCTGTTAGAGCAAGAGGAAATAATCCATAGAAAATGCTGATTGTTCACAATGGCTCATGCTTAAAGTGACGGTCTTACAGGAGGTGATGATCTGTAAATGGACGCTGCCCTGCAAATCAAGTGCATGCACTTGAAATACTGTTTTGCTGGTGAAGTAGTCTGAGGTTTCATGTGCTACTCTCCTGGCTCAGGCGGTCTCTGACCAAGTGCTATACTGTAAGTGAAGAAAAGGTCATTATAATGATTAGGTGCCTCTAACTTCTAGTGCTGATTTAGTGACAGAGTGCAAAGCTGCAGCTGAGAAACATGAGTAATGGGGAAGCTGTCTTGCAGTTGAACCTTGTAGAGCATTTCTGTTTCTTGACAGACATTCCTCATCACACTGTCCTTTGGTAACAAGGCCCATCACTATAGCTATGGAGAAGTTGCTGTTTTTCTAGCAGAATTTCATTGGCTCTTACATGGACTAAGCGTTTTGGGGGAATGACTCCCTCCTCTTCCCTCCCCATCATGATGAAAAGGCTTGTGACCTTTGGATCGATCAAGCTGTAACATCAGCAAAGCATTAAAGTGGTGTTTGTCAAACATATGAAGACCTCCCCAGCTTCCCAGAAGTTAGCTTAGTCTTTTCATCAAAGTAAAGATTCCAGATTTCTGAAATCCTACATGCCTTTTGGTGGGGAGTATTGCCTTTTAATGAAGATTTTTCTGAAACCAGCTAAGCTCAAGCAGGAGGCTGTTTGGCTTATATGTTGCTGTTACATTGAAGATTAATGAAATACCTATTTGGTTTTTTTCCCAGAGTTCAGTTAAATTCTCATGTAGTTGCTGTAGCAAAGCCTATGCTGAAGTGGCTTAAAAGGCTTCATGATGTCAAATCATACCCATCTGGTAACTATATCCAGTTTAACAAGAGTACTGGAAATAGCAATTTACAGGTGCATTTGTTGATTAAAATCTTACAGTATACTGTATAAAGTGCAAATACTATTGAAGATGTGCATCTGGGGAGGGTGGCGAAATCTTAATTCTTTCAAACAATGTCCAGATGCTTACATGACTTAGATTGTTTGGACAGTGTACTCATTTATAGATATTCGTGGCTACCTTAACTCAGATCCATATTAAACTATCTTGCTGAGTCCTATAGGTTATTCAGGCTGAATATTCGGTTTGGTTCCAGGGTAGCCTGTGCTGTCAATGGCCTTTTTTCTCTTTTATTTTTTTCCTGTCTCTCTCTGGAACCCTGTGCAATGTCTTTTGTAACAGCAAGATCAGCTGTTTTTGAACTTGGGAGAGGTGAACTGTTCCAACAGACAGAGCTTCTCTGCTGACTCTGGGAAGTTTAGCTCTCAATCTCTTGACAGTGCAGGAGTTGTTACGAATCACACCTGAACAATGCTTACAGTTAGCTTCTCTCAGTCATAAAAGTGACTCAAGTAGTCAATCTCCAGAATAAAGTCTATCAGTTCCATTTGTTGAGATATTTTTAATTCACTTCAGTGTAGAGTTCTGTAAGCCTGTTTGCAGTCCCATTAGCATTCACTGAGTGCCTATGGTCATGGCAGTATTTCTCAGAACAGGCTCTTAGTTCACTACTTGAGATTTAGCCAGTTGACAACTAAATACTTTTCACTGCTTGTCTCTGCAGCTACTTATTAGAGAAAAAGTTTGAACACTTCTCAAGTAGAGGAGCTTCTTAGAGTATGACAGTACAGTTACTCTTCCCAGTTGATCAGATCTGCAGCTATGGTAATAATAAAGCAATTTTAGTATCCCTCACATAGCATAGAGATTATCAAAGTTTTGGGTAACACCCCAGAGGGACAAGGAGTAATGAATGTGCAAGTTTGAGCTGGCCCTGAGTATAGTGAAGATTTGTTAGAGAGATGCCGGCGTAAACTCTTCAGCATGTTCTTCATACTGGCAGAGTCTTGTGTGCTATGTGAATGTCTCAGCATCTCATTTGACAGCTGTGGTTGGGCTGTGTTTGGGAACACTGCTATGTAGACATACTAGAACTTGTAAGAGATGTTGTGGGTTGAATCCAGTTCCCTATTGCTCTCTGTAGGGTTGGGTATTCTCTTGCCCATAGTACCTTGGATTTGAGGTATTCTAACACATAACAGCCTATAATTTGTTAGCATGTCCTTTGTCCTCAGGTTCAGGATCCCATTTTCATTTGAAACATCCATGCTTCTAAAGCAATGAGTTGATCTGTTTGTGCACTGGGAGCACACTCCTCTGTTGACTTAGTTTTGGCTGCCTTGATGGAGAAAGTGGTTCAAACCGTGAATCAGTGCTCACTGCTGCACACGCTAAATGGAAAAACAGTATAACTTTTGATTGTATGCATCAAGAAAGGGTTATGGACAACTTTATGCCAGTGGAACTAAGAAATCACTGGAGTTTCTGTGAGAATTTGCCTTCAAGTGGGAATGACTATCATAATTCTGGTGCAGGATTTCTCTCTTTTTTTCAGAATTGCTAGTGCTGAATAAAGAGAATTGTCCTTCCGTACATTAAGATTAGGTTCAAACAAAGCTATTCAATCTCTTCTAAATTACCTGTAGCCTATTTAGGTACTATCCAGGTACTTTTTTTTTTTTGATTGAATGTGAGGCTATGTTTAAGACTTGTTTGCACTTGCTTCTCTCTGGATGACAGCAGCTGTAGCTGAGGTCAGCTTTCTCTCTATTTCACTGTGAAGAGATTTCTGTTGCAAAAACTCAGAGCTGTTGCTCAGATTAATTCATACATTGACAGAATACCATGCTGTTTGGAGGGCATCCAGAACGGAAACTTGCTTGGCAAAGTAGTCTTTGGTTGAGACTCCTGTTACCTCTTTAAAGCACAGTGCTGCTACCTGACTCACCAGAAATGAGTATATAAGCAGTCACATGAAGAGAAGACTGGCTTAGCTTGCAGTAACTGGTTCTTTGAGATCTGTGTATGTATTCCTTTACTCTCCCTTTTCCACAATGTCTTTAACTTGTCATTTGGAGCACTGAACTTTAAAAGAATTGTTCTTGATGCCCCACCTCCCCTGTCACATAAGTTGTTTCACTTGTCCTTCCAAGGACAGAAAGCATGCTGGGTTCCTAGTCACTGTCAAAGGTTCTCGCTTCTGTTCTGGTTGCCCAGAGCGTCATACATGTGAGCATGTAGTGAACACCAGTTACTGTAAGGTAAGTTATTCCTGTTCCTTTCCCTTCTGTCTGTGTGACACTGCTGTACTGCATCTCTGAAGAGCACCACTGCAATCAGATGACAGTTTGACATTCAAGGATATAAACATTGCAGACAAGTAAAAAAGAATCCTATGAAATTACATCCTGCTTCCTAGTGGCAGTAACACATCTTGTTTTCAAACTGTTGTTCTGAAGTCCTGTTTGAGGAATGTGGAATCCAGCTGGTGCATAAGCCTGTTTTCCAGTGCAGCAGTAGGTGTGAGAGGTGTGTGTTTGAGCTAAAGGGCGGTGGCAAATGCTGGTTAGCTTTGGAAATGGACACCAGGAAGTCTGCAGTTCTGAGACCGAGCAGCATTTTCCCCTTTGAATGACCATAACTGATGTTTAATTCTCCTACTGTGAAGGCTGTTTCACATTTTCATCCCGTATCAGTAAGTTGCCCTTGTGTTTATCTTGCAGGTTTCTGAGCATGGCGAGGATGGGACAAAGCAGAGCAGATCGGAGCAGGACTTGTCACTCCCCAAATCCTAGAAATTTTAGTTCATACGTACACTTGCCAGTGGCTGTGGGCAACCATTTACTTGGTGTAAAGAACTTACTATCAGTATAAACTGGCTCTGGGCAGTGTCAATGATGCTGCACTTTGAGTTGTAGCAGCTGTAATTGTGAATATTACTGAGATAGTGAAACATGGTGTCCAGTTTTCTATTGCATTTTTTCAAGTGGAAAAGTTAACTAATGGTTGACACACAAGTGGAGAAAATTGTGCATATGCCAATTTTTGTTACCTTTTTACTTTGAACTACACTGCTTATGAGATCTCATTGTTTTGGAAGAATGGCATGAACAGTCTTCAGCAACAGTTGTGATAATTGTAAATGCTCACAATTGTGCACTCTTTTCTGGTTATTCCTCCCTGGGTTTTGAAAGTTGTACACTTAAAACATTCTTAAAGTTGTTGGCTTCTATGTGCAACATATCAAGCCAGCTGACATGGTAGTAACCAAAGATTCCAGTTTTTAAGCGTATGAAAGACTCTGCCTGCTTACCTGTGCTAGAAATAACAGCATCTAAAGTGAAGACTTAAGAGAAACTTAGCGACTACTAGATAATCTTTAGGACTCTGCATTAACTCTATAATGTTCTTGGTATAAAAGGAAAAACAGCATATTTGTCACAATTTAGTTAACATCTTACAACTGAACCTGTATGTAAGTTGCTTAGATAAATGTAATCACTGTAAACATCTATATGATCTGGGATTTTGTTCTTATTTTGAAGCGGGAGCTTTTTTGTTTACAAGTTCATTAAAAACTAAAAGCTGTTTCTGTAAGGAAATGAGATTTTTTTTTTTAATTTGCCTTGTTAATTCAGTTTAAGAATCTACATTACCCTGTTTTTAAACCAAGTTTCAAGGCCATTTGTTAAGCAAAAGAAGTCATATTTCTTTCTAAATCATTTTAGATTTAGTGTTGTAACTCTTCCTCATTTTGTTTTTAAATAAATTTTGTATTTTTTCCTTGAGGGGGAAGGGGCAGTCTTGCATTTTTATAACTTGTTGTTTGAGACCCAACCCTCTATGCTAAGATTGGATTTTTTTAAAAAAGAAATGGCATCTTTTGCAGACCCGGCATTGGCAGTGTCCGATGCCATGTCAGGCATTGGCTGGACTGACTTGTGATTGCTAGTTCTGAGAAAAATTTTAATGGATGGTTTTAAACCAAGGCATTTTCTTTCAAGTTCTTGTGAAGTGGATATGACCAGGTTTACTCATGTTCTTGGGGACAGCCTCACACCATGCAGAGTTCACACTGGTTACTGCCCCAGGCTGTCTTCCTTCTCACTCCTATTCTAGCCCAGCTGAAAGAAAGAAATACTTTTATTGCTGGTAATTCTTTAACAGTGTAATTTATTCCTTTATAGCATGTCAGAATAAATTAAAAAAATGTCTGAAAATGCTGCCAGATGCCTATTGTGTAAATGTTGTTTGTATGTTAGCTTTTTAGACAGTTTCCATGCATGTAGCAGAGTTCCTGCTCACAGTTCATATTTTTACTGTTTGAAAAGATCTTTCATTTTTGAAAACCATTTCTTCAAGATCATAATACTTACACTGTGCACTCTCTGTCATCACAGAGTGGTAATCTGGATCAAGGCCTCACTCTTGTGCGGTCACTATGCATACTCTCTTTACGAGAAGGATCTGCCCTGAGAAGATGCTAAACTTTAGCTGGAGAACATTGTGTGCTAATAAACCGTTGTATAGATAACCTGGGAGTACAGGGAGGCAAAAAGTCTGCTGGGCTTCAGAGATACTGGTGCACACGTGGAAACTTCTGAGTCAGAGCGGTCTCTCTCTCTTACCTGGAAGGTGGAAGAAGAAACATAGCTCATTCTTCTGGCTAGGATGTTTTTCTAGACTCTTGAGTATTGCCCCATCCTAATAAGGATGCTTTACAAGCAATGCCTCATAGGAAAATTCGTATGTTTCTAAGAACTGGTATCTAGAATACTATGTTATGTGCTTATATATCATTTCTACTGTCTAGGCAATGCATCTGACAACATGCATTGGCAGAAGGGGAAGAAGCATCAATGAAATGCCGCCTTGGCAGCTGTTTCCAGAGTGGCTGCTTGGAATTGTTTTGGCACCACTTTTCTTGCTTTGACATGAGATATTCAAAAGTCGGAGGAAGTAATTTGGTTTCAGGAGAAGAAATTATTTCCTCTATCCATTAAATTTACTCATGACTTTGAGGAGGGTTGTCAAACTTTAGAAACAAAACTGCCCTTGATAAGCAGTGTAAGCAAGAACAGTTCGTATGCTTGGAGTGTCAAAATGCATTGCTTTGTAGTTCTTAGAACTGCAAGCCTTGTCCTATGGAAGAGCATGGAGTCCAGCTAGTCTTTCAGACATGGTGTGTTAATAGTTTACTTTTGCACAGAAGTGTGAGCTTAAACTGTCAGCTGTGTCATGCTGCTTTGCAGAAAACCAGCCTACACCAGATGTACTGAACAATGAACAAGATGGCAACCTTCCTTAAAGAGATGCTGTGATACTGAACACTCATTTGCTGTATAATCTATTTGGTTTGTAACAAAGACTTAAAACTGAAAGCATTAAAAACTATGTGGATCTTGACTTCTGGTTGCAGCTCTGCAAAGGTTTTGTGTTGGGAGGTTTACTCTTATCTACTGTCCTGATGCAAAGTCAAAAACTTTTGCAAGCAATCCCAGGCCCTTTACAAGTCAGTATCATAACGGAGGCCATAAAGCGCAAGAACTACAACCTCATGCTCCTTGGAAAGTGCTAGAATTCAGGTAATGACATTAGGCTGTGACAACAGGTTCTCAGTCATCTTACTGAGCTGTGTACAGGGTTTCGAAGCAATTTATTAACCTCCTTATAGCAACTCCAAGAGGCGTTCTAAGGCCACCTTTTAAAGGAGCGCTGAATTTGGAGCGTGGAATGCTCATGTGCAACATACTGGTTCATTATTTTTAACCTATTTAAGCCATTCCTTGTTAGAAGCAATTGAGACCCTTTTTCTCTTTTTCCCATAGAATGTTCTGAAAGAAGGACAGACTGCTCTAGGTCTGTTAGTAACATTGCGCTCACTGCCTTGCCTACTGTTCTGTGTGGCATTGGGTATTGGTAGTAAGAGATTAATTCACGCCCTGGATGTGTTGAAAGGAGTGTCAGTCTCTGAAAGCTAGATATGTTCTGGTAGCCTGTCCAGTGTGTACCATCCTAATTTTGTTTTGCTTATTTCTATTGAATTCTATCTGTATTGGGATTATTTTTCAAGCTTACATGTTGACTTGCTCTGCTATTGCATTGTTGTGCCTGTTCTCTCAGTTGGCTTTTTCAGGTGCATTTCTTATAACTTGCAGGAACTTGTATGCGCTTTGTGTGCTGTGCCCTTCCTAAAACGGGCTGCCGCAGAGGTGAAGGCGTGCCTAAATTGTAGCTGCGCTTTGAGCGGAAGGTTGGGCGAGCTGCCTCCCTGCAGTCCCTTCCAGCTGGAATTGCTCTGTGATCCCAAGTTGTCTTTTTGCATAAGGCTTTAATTTCTCTTGACAGCATTCTCCAATTTAGAAGATTTGTTGCTTAGCCAGCTCCGTCACCCCATCTGCTCGCTTCTTAATGGCAGTGAAATCATCATGATTTCATATCAGCTTGATGTCATCATACAAGTTTATGAGCATGGCAGGCTCCAGACAAAAAGGCAAAGTGGGCTGAGAGGAAGAGCTGTCTACTCCGAGCACTAATGCCTCTGGAAACATGAGGCGAGGGGTGACACAGAGGAAGTGCCCACCCTCCTAATGGGGCCTGAGTGGAAGGACTGCATTTATGGCATGTGCTAATGTGGAAATGGCTCTTTAATGTAATCCTGGTCGTCCAGTGCTAAACAGGAAGGGGGGAGGGTGGTACCAGGTCTGTATGCAAAGAATTGAGATTGACTGTTTTGCTAGGACACAAGGGTGTTCGTCGCTCTCAGCTGCACGAACAAAGCTTTTCAAAATAGACTCAGGAACGTGTTGTCCTTAGCTGTGAAGGAGAGATGGTGTGTTAAGGGAAGGCTGCATCCAAAACACAGGACTGTGTCCTTGTTTTCAAAGGAGCCACAATGGGCTCAGCTGCTTTGCAAAGCTCAATACTAAAGGTGTGAAATCTTTTAAATGAAGACACTGACTTGACTTTTTGCATCATGTGAGATGTTCTTAGATGTGACTATTGCTAGTGCAGAATTCAAGTAGCTGGAAATAGGGAGGAGCTAGGGAGTATTCTCACACTGGACTCGAGTGATTATGTTTCCAAGTATTTTTGTCCATAAAATAACTGAAGGTGATGTAGCTCCTTTTTCAGAGAACAGCTTGGCATTTTGATATCAGGGGCTGCTTCTGGAACTACCTGAGCACACTCAGTCCAAACTGTTCTGTTTCTTCTTCTCCCCCGCAGCCTTTTGTTCCTGTTGATAATGTGGATTGTTTTCTGTAAATACAGCTGGTCTTAACTTAATTTCTTTTCCTATCCAAGTTTGAAGAATAGCATCAATATGTGTAGCTGTCAGAGAAGCTCTTTCAGAACTGCTGTGTGCACTGGTGGCGTCCCAAAGAGCAGACTCCTGGCTCCTTGCACTACTCCCTGTTTTCTGCCACCTTTGAAATAGTGAGCCTTGAGCTACTTTGCAGGTGATGGACTTTGAACTTTTTTTGAGTGAAAGCAATTTGAGATCATCAGAAGACCTTGAAGGAGTGTACCTACTGTCATATGGGGTAAACTGGCTTTTGAGCTTTTCTTGTTGCAGTCAAAGCCCTTGTGTATAATGATAAATCTGGGCCTTATCATTTACAGCCCTGTAAATATGCAGGGCAGGTGCTTGACTCGGCACAATTCAGATAGCTGGCAGAGGTGCGGCAGTGATACTTGCATGACTCGGCTATGCTTTGTGGGTCCTCATGGTCCACCAGACCAAGGGCACGATGAACAAATCCTCCCTTTCCCTTCCTCATACCTTGGATGAGTCCCCGTGTGTTGCTGTGGCATGTACCGATGCCAAAGGAGACCATCAGATGTGTTGAACTGAGAACCTCCAGGGTTTAAGGCTGCTCTCCTTGGCGTACCCTGATGTCTGTCTGGCTCGCCCTTGGTGCTGCACACACATGCTTTTTCTCGTGTTTTTTTGTACACCAACTGGTAACTGCTTCTCTGCAGTGTGTAATTTTAAAGATCCTTGAGCCCATCTCTATAAGACTACAAGCCCTGATGTTTCAGAAATTCTACTGTCCCCCAGTGGGCACAGTGGGCTGACCCCAGGACCAGCTTGGCGCTTGCAGCTGGCTTTGGTGTTCAAAAGCAGTGTCCCATTGCTGGCCTGCAGCTGGACCAAGCTGGCTGGTCTCTGCTGATGGGAATTGCCAGATCTCCAGCTGGTGGCAGCTGTAGGTAGGGCTTTGCCCAGGCCAGGTGGAGAGGAGCGAGGAAGCGTTTGCCTGCCTTGGTGTACAGGCTGGTACGGTCAGGCAGTTGGGGAGGAGAGCAGAGAGGTAAAGCTGGAAACTGGTGCAAGTCCTTTGAGCTGAGAAAAATCACTTAGGCAGCAAATAAATTCGTTCTTGTGTGCCAAAAACTTCCTCCCCCTGCCCCCGGCGCAGCTCTGACTTGTGCTGAGCTCATTCCTCCTCCTCGGTGGCCGCTGGCATGGTAGCAGCTGGTGTTGGGCCAGGACTGTTTGCAGCAGGCGTGCCTGGGTTGGGGTTACCTGGTGGGGCAAAGCCTGTGAACGGCATCGGGAGGGTTGGCGTGGTGGAGCGTGTGTTCGTGTTCCTTTCGGGCTGGCACTCGCACTATGCCAGTCAGACCTCAGGTAACTGCCGCTGCATGGCACTGTTCGAGCAGCAGGGACGGCCCGAAAATTCTGC
>NW_009598028.1:0-5568 GCF_000690535.1 Cariama cristata | reverse complement strand
GCCTCGCATCCTGGAAGTGCTTGCCTTCCTTCCCAAGACGCCTTTCTTCTGGGGGAGGACAGATGAGGAACCCAGCTGTGGCCATTCCTCCCTTGGGCTGCCCAGGGAGTACTAATTGATGGCTTTCATTAGATGGGCTCATGCTACAATGGCCCTGCTGCGCTGCTTGCGTCTGGGTGACCGAGGAGCATCAATAAACCTTGTTTGCGTTGCACCCCCGGCGAGGGAAGGTGCTGCTGTGCTAAAGCCGAGCTGACGCGGTTGTAGTGAGTTCCCGGCTGGCAAGCCTGAAGCTGTTGACAAATCCCATAAACTAATTATGGGCATAAGTCACTGCTCGGTGACCTTTCTCCCTCTCACTGACAGCTTTTTACATTGCACCTCTTGACCTTCCCCATACCTGCTGGCGAGGGGCTCCCAGCCGTGGGGCAGCACAGGAGGGACGTGAGCTGGGCAGGGGGCCGTGCTCTGCCCGCTGCCTGCCGGGGCTGGCTCTCATGCCCCCAACCAGCAGGCACTGCCAGCGTCTGGCACCACGTTCCCGGGAGACAAAGTATGGGCTTGAGAACCTGATGCTGATTGGAAGTGGCTTGTTTTTGCTTCCCAACATGCAAACAGCTCACGGGGTCCGATCTGTGCTGCGCTCAGCCGTTCCTAGTGAAAGACTGTTGGGGTTTGTCAGCCCGCCGCTCCCACTCCTGTCCTGTGTCTCCCAAAACCCCAGCTGCAGGCAGGGGTAGCTGCGTGGGCAGAGTCCTTTCGGTGGCTGCGGAAAGGTGGAATCGCAGCACTGGACAGACGGGCTCAGTTGTGGGCCAGGCAGCTCTTCCTGGGCTGGCTTTTCCAAGGAAGGAGTTGAACATGGGTGACGAGGGACACCTGGGTGTCCACGGGGTGTGCAGTGCAGGGTGTGTTTATATACATTTATGGCCCTTCACAGGGCAGGGAGCAGGAGGAGGAAGCAGTTCCTCTGACACAAGCCAGGTGCCAGTGCCAAGATCGTGCAGGCAGCTGCCGCCTCTTCTTTCCTAGAGGACTCTGGTGTGTCTCCTGCCTCGGGAAGCCCCAGGAGAGCTGCCCGGTCCCTGTCCCCTTCTGCTGGCAAGGGAAAGCCTGGTACTGCCTGCTTGCTGTCCTCCCACCTTCTCCCCTGCCTTGCTGTTCCTGGGGGGTTTAGCAGCTGGGCAGGCCATGAAAGCGGAGCCGCTGCCTCTCTCTGCAGGGTTGCTGGGTGACTGGTAAACACAGCAAAGGCAGCGGTGGGGGGGCCAGCTGTCCTTTGCCCCCCCTTCCTGGAACTGGGGCACAGCTGTGCAGCTGTGGTGGCAGGAAGGGACCTGGCTTGAAGGGCAAATGGTTCCGTGCTTGGGGCATGGTGAGCCCAGCTCACGAGCGAGAGCAGCCTGCCTTGCCCCAGCCAGGTGTGCGGCACACACTGGTGACCCTCTGCAGGGCTCCTTGCCCAAGTCCAGAGGGCTGTTGGCTGCGGGAGGTGGCTTGTTTCTTACCCCAGCATTTAGTTTTGCTGCCTAAAGGAGCTCTGCTGCCGGAGCAGCCGTGTGCTGAACCTCCCTGGGGCTGGCCAGCCCAACACAGAGGCTCCCAGGGCTGCAGCATCCCTTCAGGCCACGGTGTCTAGCGAACACCCAGTTTGCAGCAGCTTCCCTGTAACCTGGAGGAGGAAGTTTAAATACAAGATACTGGAACAAGCACAGCACAGACAAGCCTATTGCATGCTTGGCTCTTCCTAAGCATGACATGGTGGCTTGCGTGGAGCGTGGTGGCAAGCTAAAGCCTGTGAGGTTCTAGCACGCGTGGGGTTGCAGTGGGGCTGTGCCTCGGGGACGTAGTGGGAGAGGAAAGTGGTGCTGGGAGCAATATCCTGCTACTCTAAATCGCTTTCCAGCTGTTGATGTTCGTTCAGGTGGCTGAGCTGTGGTCCTGTGGGAGTGTGGGATACTTGGGATCGGTGTTGCAAGGGGAGCTTTGTGGATTGGGAAGGAATCTCAAACCCGAGGGAACACTTTCCAGGAAAGAAGTGCTTGTGCCCAAATCCTATTTCTAGAAGGGCAGGGCAGCCTCCTGTGTGGATCTATGGCTTTTATTCTCAGTTTATTCAGCTTTTATTCTCACTGTGGTAACTGAGAGCTGGGGCTGAAGTCCCGATCTCAGCCTCTCTGCCAGCATCCTGGGAGCTAAGGGTTCCACATCAGCTCCACATGAGCTTTCTTGACAGCTCTCCAGCTGCCCTGGAGCCAACTGCTGGCATCTTCAGGGTGTTGCCCTGGTCTGGAGACCTGCATGCCTGCTCTGAAGTGGGTTTGAAAGTGTTGGCCCAGCCCAGAGCTCAGTCCCATCTGCACCCTTCTCCCCTCTGCCCCAGCTGCGTCCTCACCCTGGTGCTGGGGAGCAGCTATGAGCATCGTGGCTGCATGGGGGCAGCTGCCTTGGAGATGGTACTGAAACTGCTGGGGCATGTCTGTCTGCTCCCAGCCTGCGTGTCAGCATGCCCGGGGCGACGGGAAAGCTTGGGATGTCCTTGGCAGGGCCAGTTTCACAGGGCTCGCCCTGCCTTCCTTGGACCTGCAGCTGCGTACCAACAGCCTCTTTGGGAAAAGCTCTGGTTCTGCGAAACCTCCCATGGATGATCTTAGGTGAACACAAAGCAGCTGAAGCCTTAAGATCATCCTTGTGCCTGGCTGCCAGGGCTGTGACAGCCCATGGAGCTGTGCCCCAAGTGGCACCTGCTATATCTTTTTTCCTCCAAGAAAAAGGTTTTCTGCAGTGCTTTCCCTTGAGTGCGGAGGGGGGTTTGGAGGTGCTGCTGTGCCAGGGTAGCAATGGTGCTGGAGGCTGGATGAAGTGTTTTAACAGCTCTGCAGCAAGAGCTCCTAAAGGAGAGAAGGGTGGTCTGGCAGCATGGGCAGAACATGGCACAGCTGGGTCAGGGCTTGCCTCCTCTCTGGGTCTGCCGGATCGGCTGTGTCTCCGCCTGCTTGGCTGACCTGCTGCTGCCATTTGGGGCATGGGCAAATGTCTGTGGTTCTTTGCATGTGGGTTCAAAATGAAGTATTGGAAGAGACCGTTTTATATCTGCTGGATGACACAGCTCAGTCTGGCTGCACTCTCAAACCCACCCACCCCGTTCCTGGGTCCTCACAGCCCAGCCTGAGAAATAACACTGCTTTTCTTTCAGATGGGGAGAGAATAAACTGCTTGTTGCTTCAGCTTGCATCAGGAGAAGCATGGTAAATCCCTAGCGTCTAGTCTGGCTTTGCCTGATAGCTGGAGTGTGGAGGTGTTGATGATGGAAAGCTGAGCGCAGCGTGGGAAGTGCTTTGGCTTAAAACGTGTGAGCTGCCACCCTGTCTCCTTCCTGCAGAGAGGCCCCCAGGTGCGGTGTCTGCTCCTGCCAGGGTTGGTCTGGGGCAGTTGGCTTTCCCGGGCTCCAGAGCGGGAGGGGAGGCTGCCAGCTCGGGGTAGCGCGGTCTTTGGAAGGAGAGATGCATATCTGACTTGCACGTCCTGTTAGATAAGCACTTCTCCTTTTAACGTGCTTCCTGGGTAGGACCAACGCCTACCTTTCAAAGCTGCCATCGAGTTGGAACACCGCTCCCGCTGTCGGCAGGATTTCATCAGGCAAACATGTACTTTGGCTCTTCCACCCACTGGGGAGCATCTGCTCCTGCACTGTGGGGAGGTTCCAGCCCCCCTGCTCCCCCCTCCCAGCTGAGAGCATCACCATGGCCTCCGGCAGGAGAGGAGCTGAGAGCCTCCCTACCATTGCTGAACGGGCTGCCCCTGCCCACGCGTCCACCCTGCGCCTCTCCCCTGTCCCTCTGCCTGCCTTTGGGGCACCGGGGCTGACTGAGCCCTGGCTGGTGGCAGGGGACATCCCCTTGCTGGTGGGCTTAGGAAGGAGGGTGCAGCGTGAGGTTGTTTCCACACTAGGTTTCTCTTCCCCAGCTATTACAACTTTTAGGGCACTTCTTAAAATGCTCTGAACTGGCTTCTCTGCCCTGAATGAATCTGGAGCTCCTGGGCTCAGCCTGTTTTGTGCTGTGCCACCCTTAAGCAGCCACCTCCAGCTCCTTCATCACATTTAGCCCAGATTTTCTTCTAAATAGGTCACTTGTTAATTGAGGGCAAGTACAAAGTTGCTCTGTTTCTCCTAGTCTTCCTAGGCTGGACAGACGCACTTCAGGAGCTTTGAGACCTAGGGCAAGGCTGAGTGATGAAATCCTCGTTGGCTGCTGCAGCTCCAGCTGGATTCTCTAGCCACCTCCAGCTCCTTCATCACATTTAGCCCAGATTTTCTTCTAAATAGGTCACTTGTTAATTGAGGGCAAGTACAAAGTTGCTCTGTTTCTCCTAGTCTTCCTAGGCTGGACAGACGCACTTCAGGAGCTTTGAGACCTAGGGCAAGGCTGAGTGATGAAATCCTCGTTGGCTGCTGCAGCTCCAGCTGGATTCTCTAGCTCCCGGACTTTGGTCACCGGTGTCTGAAGTTGGGGAGGGCAGGTTGGGGCTGGCGCTTTCTCAACAGCCATGGGAAAGCCTGACCCTTGCTCGTTTGCAGGAAGAAGATAGTAAAATCAGGAGTCTGGGTGGTGGCTGTTATGAGGGAGGGAGGAGTCCTTGTTTGTTGGGATGGGGTTGTACACCTCCGTGATAGAGCCGAAACGAGTGCTGCGTGTGTTCCTGCCCTTGAAAACGGCTCAGCACGGGGACACCGGTGCCAGGCCAGGTACTGGGGGAGGTGACAGTGGGGGTGCAGACCCCAGCAAGCACTCAGCGCTGGGGAGAGCGGACAGCGTGAGCTTGCTCTTCACCTCCCTCGTGGCGTGTTGGTGCTGTGCAGACCCCACAGGTGCCCCAGCTGTAAGGGGATCCTGGGGCAGCTGGGCACCATAAGCCCCCCCCGGCAGCTGCCTGCTCCTGCCCTTCCAGGCTCTGTGTGTGTATGTGTTTAGCTTTCCCTCTTGTTTCCATGCAAACGAGGGCAGACGGAGGGAGCCAGCTGCAGCCCCTTGTTCCCGGCTCTATGGACCAAAGTCTAGCTGGGAGCGCAGCCAGGGGTGGCTGTGGGACCTTTTGTCTGCTGGAGGAGGGTAAGCCATGGCTCAGGGTGTCCTGCTGCCCTGGTTGTGGCGTTACCCTTTTCCTGGGTGGTCTGGGGTGGCCGAAGCAGCCCTGAGCTGTTTTATCCTGCACAGGAGCTGATCCCCAGCTCAGGGGTAGGGGTTAACGCAGCCTCTTGACCCGCTGCAAGGGCTTGGGCTGCTTCCCCAGAAGAGAAGGTGAGATAAATCCAGAGCCTGGCCCATGGTGCCAAGGTTGAGGTGCGCCTTCAGTCAATATTGGTTCGCAGCAGCCTGTGGGCAATTGCAACGAGGGGAGGGGGGCAGGCAGCTGCTGCCCACCTGCCCTCTGGGGCTGAGCCTGTGCAGCGAGTTGTGTACGGTCTCTGCTCTCGGGGCAGAGCCGGTCAGAGGAGGATCAAAGCCAGTCCTCGTCCCAGGCCCCAAGGTGACTCAGAGAGGAGGGAAAGGCGGTGGGAAACTGCCT
>NW_009598027.1:0-539 GCF_000690535.1 Cariama cristata | reverse complement strand
CTGCCTGCTAATTCACAGATTCGCGTCCTGTCCCGTTGTATTAACAGAGCGATCAGTTCTGCTGGTGATGGTTTTCTTAAGCTGGTAAGGTAAGAAAACTCACTCCAAAATGACTAAAGGGTCTGTGAGGGTGGCAAGGCTTTTTCATTGCAATTGCTGTAACATGGTACCTGTAACAGCAGAGTTCACAGGTCCATGACCCTCTTTCACTTATCCTCTGTGACAGGCAAAGCTGATGTGTGTGTCGTACTGACCCATCGCAGCGGCAAGGATTTAACGATTCACCCTGCTCGGAAAAGAAGTTTTGTGAGCGGGGTCGGCCCCCGCGGGGGTGGCTGCCGCTCTCGCTGCTGCACACCGAGTGGGTCTTGGGTTTGTTGCTGGCGGTGGGACCATCTCGGTACGCTTCTCGCTGCCAGCAGCCAGGAGGGTGACCCAGCGAGGCCACCTCCCTCTGCTGCGCTCCGCCAGCTGGCCCCGGAGCCGCGCTGGCAGCGTGTGCGTGTGAGCGAGCGTGAGCGTGGGTGTGGGTGACTGCG
>NW_009598026.1:44252-50703 GCF_000690535.1 Cariama cristata | reverse complement strand
TGACAGGCCTGTAGTTCCCCAGATCCTTCCTTCTTTAGCCAACATATTTTAGATTTCCAGCTAAGAATAAGGTGTTCTGTACCCTAAAAGTAACTATTTATCTCCTTTGCTTCTTAAGTGAGCCAAAGGATCACTACCTCAGGGGTAAGGTCTACACTTAATTGGAATAAGCTTACCCTTAGTAGTGGCAATAATGGTAGTGGTGACATTGACTGAACTCTTGCGGCTACCACCAGGTGCTGTAGGTTCAAGGCAAGTAAAGTCTTTATACAATGTCTGGGGAGAGATACATAATAAGAATGGGATCTTCAGAAGCTACAATCTAAGTGGTTTACTGAAAACCATGAGCACTCTAAAAGATTCACGTATCCATTGCAATCCAAATGCTTAGCCCTCAGCTGAAGATTTCCTTTCTCTACCTTAGACTGCAAACTATGAATTTTATCTGAAATTTGGAACTACAGCAGGTCAGCTCAGGTTGCTTTTTTTTTCCTGTACAGAAGCAACATGGAAAGGAAGCGCAAGTGTATGCACTCTTCCTTAAATGTTCAGCCGGTGTAGCACTTCCTTTGAAAAACCTTTCTTTAAATACCCATAGTGTTTAATTGATGGGACCAGAACTCTTATATCTCAGGAGCATGAGAATCTCCACTGTACAATCAGGTATTCTTCAGTTCATTTCTATCTTGATAAGAAAGAGTAGAAAAAGGAAAGAGAGAAGGACAGCGAAAGAGAGGCATAGAAAGGAATGAACTAAGAAGGAGGACGTGCTAGATACCAGTTCTTTCTCTATGAAATACTTTGATAATATAAAGTATCACTTTTGTTATTTTAAAATGCACTAATTATCTACTTCTGATGCCCCCCAGTAGGAAAGATAACTATCAACCCAGAACTGCTAAAAAAGTGTTGGACAGACAATTTAGAGGCTCTTGGATTTATAGACTCTTTCCGTATCATAGGCCACGGGATCATAGTACAGGTTGGAAGGGATATAAGGGGGTTCCAAACTCCTGCCCAAAGCAAGGCCAGCTCTGAAGTCAGACATAGCTTCTCAGGGCTTTATGTAATCAAGTCTTTTCCACAGATTTGCTCCTTGGCCAGTGTGTTCCTAGCCTGTACTGCTGAAAGGTGATCTTCTTTCACATGTGTAGGACTTCACATTGTTGAATTTCATAAGATTACTGTTAACTCATTCAGACCCATTCAAATCTGGGTTTCCAACATCTCAGATGACTGCTGGGCACGGTGGTCTTGGGTGAATGAGGAATGGACAGGCAGCGCCTTCCTATGCTGCCTGCCGAGGCTCACAGGTCACACAGGAGACAAGCTTTCATGCAAAATCTCAGGCAGAACTGAATTCTTGCCTTATGAGATGACTAGAGAGACAAGAATGTCACCTCCTAAGTCCAAATACATTGCTCCCAAACTGTAAGACAACCATATGGGTAGGAAACAGGCAAAATGCCAATGGTAGCCAAAGGAAATAAAACTTATTGTTACTCTAGACACTATCTTTTAAAGCAACCTCAATGTGAATATGAACAATCATCCAGCCTGTGAAATGTGATTGTGTTGTCCCCAGGAATCTTCAGTGTAAGACTGATCCAACAAACACCATCTGAAAATGCTGAGCAGGATGTCCTGTGTAGAGATAGACAGCACACATTTAGCCAGATTTCAGATGTCAAAAGAAAGTTGTCTGAATGCCTACTTCAAGGCATCTAAGATCTGCCTGAGGCTGGCAGATATGATGCAGGAGCTATAAGAGGTCTGTTTCTGACTGGATGGGCAGCTGGAGGCATGTCGATCAATCTCCTGGTTTCAGAATCCTTCTGGGATCTAGGCACAGTCTGGGATCCTAGATAAATAGCTATAGGAGCTCCTTCTTTTGCATATATCTGCAGGTAGAAACCAAAGTATGAATGATTTTGATGCTTATAGTATTAAAACAAAAGCTAAATAGGGATTCTGAGGATCAAAAAGTACTTTGTGAAATCAGTGCTGAGTCATTTGTCCACTCTTATGAAAGAAGCCTGTCAAGAAACTGAAAACAGATCTTCCAAACTTCATTCCAGGGCTTCAAAAGCCACACATGTTCCTTAAATATAATATTATCAAATGGATAAATAAAAAGCAAAACATTACTGGCTGCATAAACTGAAAATTTTAAAAGGCTTCCTTTTATTCTACCTGGGTCACTGCAAACAACCCTAGCTAATTTTTCTTTGTGGGAAATAATTCTGAACTCACTGGCCATTGTTTCAAAGTCAAAAATTTTAAATCAAAAAGGAAAAGAAGAAAGAAAAAAGAATTAAGTTCAGCAAACTTTTACAGTGCAGAAGAAGAGACACTAAGCATACAGCCGTGTGTTCTCAGAGTAAATGACATGCACTTTTTGCTCTGGTGAGCGATCCGTATTTTAAATGTCCCCATATACCATTATCATGCATAACAACCTGTCACTGTTATTCATGTCTTTTTCCCAATATCCATAGTTTGACAGTACCACTGAAAAGATCCAGTGTGCTCAGTGGCTTCTTAAAATAAATAATTGAAAGCTACTATAAATTATATTAAGCCTCGACATGGCTGACCCTCTCTTGCCTCAGTCCATTGCTATCTCTTTAAATATATTCCTTCCTAAATTATATTGTAATTTGGAGATGCTGAAGTCTTAAGTTTTTTCACTCAAATGTAACTTCCTTCCCAATGCATAATTCATTTTCACTTTGTTCTTGGTGCTGCGTGTGCAATCGCATTTTTGGCAGCCAAATGCAGGCTGAAATCAACAACTCTGTAAAGGGTGAGAATGAAATCAGAATGGACGGCTTGGCGGAAGAAATATTAAGCATGTCACAATGTTTTGTACTCTATCTTGTGAAATGGAGACAAAAACCTCAAACAACTGTGAGTTTAAAAGGAGAGAATGACATTTAAAGTCTGAAAATTATCCACTGCTGATGTCATGCTGTTGTAACATTTAATTACTTTTCACATCACATAAACTGATGGCTTCTGAATGTTTTTGTGCCATGAGATTTTTTGATGAGGAACATACTCTCACACTTCTCATTTTTTAGGCTGGAATAAGTCAGTCAATCTCTGTAGACTTAAATGAGGGCCATCAGGCTTATCTGATAAAAATGAATGTCACTAACTTTAGAATAATGACCTTATTTTCTGAAATAAGATCCCTGCAAAAATCTTGAAGCTCCCATGATATTAATATGTAGTTGGTCCAAATTTCAACTACTTTAAGGCAACGTAGTTTTGCCATCTTATGTTGACTGACAGTCATACCTTTCTTTTTACCTTTTCATCACAAACAAGTAGTACTGATAACAGACTCATTCAAAAAATAAGATCCTCCAGTATTATGGTTTTCTTAACATGTAATTATATCTGCATGTCAGACAGTGGAAAAGACAGAAAATTACACAGAAGTGCGGTTGTAATGTGATGGATCAGTGACAAAAACATGTCATATTGATATGCATTCATGAAGATTTCACATAAGCATAAAGATGACAAGCTTTTTCCTTATGAGATCACACAGTGCCTCAAAGATAGAAAGGTGAAGAGGAAGTTGTGAAAATTCAAAACAATCTAGGAAAGTGAGGAGTATAGAAGGACAAATTTACAAGAAGATTGTAAATGATGCAGAGATGACATGTAATGACTCAGGAAGACTTACATAAAACCTGTGAAAGAGAGAGATGGTGGATAGGGATAAACTATTATAAGGAAAGGATTAAAGATGGAAAAGAAAATAGGGTCCAAAAGACAAGTGAGCCTCTCCCCAGCAAACTGTACATATGGACTTGTCATTTACCTGACTAAAGTCGTATGTCAATACATTATAAACAAGCACTCCTGTATTATTAGAAGCATGTAAATCTTATTGAGGGAGGCTGACAATTTATAATGACTACCATAACCTGTGTGTCAGTAATGACAGCCCACCTGGCTAACACGAGCATTCCTTTTCTCACGTCTTCCTTCCTTGCCGCTTTGTAAGACTTTGCTTCTATTCACTGTAGTATGTTCAATCTTTTGTCTGTACTTCTGAAGCATGGTACAAACGGGTTCCTCAAGAGCCAATTCATTCCTTAAGTGACCAATGTCTTCCTGCCACCTCCCTCTATCCATGACTGGTCTTACTTCATCACATTAGTTGAGAGGATAAATAGTCCCTCAGTAGAACCCAAGATCAGGATGTTCAGTGTTACAAGTGACCCCTGCCTTGGCTTTTTATCTAGGTTTTCCCCCATTCCAGTTTATGATCTTTGCTTTTCCCTCCTGATTTCTCACTATCCATCTGTCCCAGCGTTGCGCCTTGTGCTCATTGTTATATCAGTGAGGCAAGCGTTGTTTGTGTGACAACACCTCCCATCCCGATCTGCCTCTGTGGTTTTTTCCTGTTGTTCTGCAGGAGTAGAACAGCTGTCCTGAGGTAATATGCCAAGCCCCTTAACCTTGCATTATTCAAATCTCTCCCTAGGGGACCAGGAAAGTCTGTGAGCATCCTCCACTTATAAGAATCTTCTTTTATCAGTTTATACAGTATTATCTCAACCCTATTCCTCTTGCTAGACAGAAGGAGTCCATTGTATTAAACAGGTCATATTTTCATTGAGTCTGTTCTGAGGAGACTGAGATGCTCACCCGGACTCATTAAGACAACGAATGTGAAGACAAAGAAAATAGTTCAAATGGGACATTTAACTAATCTCCTTTTAAAGCTCTGACACAAAAAACTCAAAGTGAATTACAAGGAAGAAAAGGAAAACGTATGAAATAGAATATACATCAGTAGATTTTGACAGCTGCAATATTATAGGCTGAATTAATGTTCCATAAATATACATTGGGCATTTCCATTATAGTAATGTCAGCTCTCATTGTCAGTTGAACATGTGCCTATATAGTAAACCACATATGACTTCTGAGCCGTACCTTGAATTGTGTTTTCTGATATAAAATGATACTATTATATGATGGGATACAGCCAGTCTTTAATTTTTTTGCTAAAAATTTATACTAAAAAAATCCCCATTCCAAAAACAAACAAACAAAACCCACAAGAGACAAGTTTATTATATTCATCATACCACAGCATATCTTAAAGTGAGGTGACATGATGTGGAATGATCAACAATATCATTCAGATCAATAAATTCATGAACAGAGAAGCCCATTATCTATTTTCAGAGCTATTTGTAAGGCAAAACTAAGATGAGAAGCCAGCAGTTAAAACACCACGTTTTTTTTCAAATATTGAGTTGGTGCTGGCTAGGAATGATGGCTATGGAGCTAATTAGACAATTACCTCCAACACTCAAAAGGAAAAGATGTAAAAATGAGGGAATTTCTGAATTAAAAGGGGATGGAATCACTGACTGCCTGTATCTGGGTGAGAGCTGGGATACACTTCTTGTGAAAACAATATGACTCTTTTTTTAAAAAAAAATTAAATTAGGGACATGCATTTTGTCTGGACACGTGGTATAGGAGAACTTTGGTGTTCGTCTGCCCCTTGGGGAAGCATTAACTACAGTGTTTGAAAATCTCTGCGCATCCAGCAAGCCACAACATAACAGATGGATGAGTTGGTCACAGCAGCAAAGACTTTTCCTTGCATTACCACATCACAGGAAGCTTCTGAGAGAAAGCCTCAACTTCACACAGACTTAACTTCAAGCAAAAGAGGAATAGAATTTTTCACATCCTTACATTGCCTAAGAAGCTACTCAGAATGAAATGTCACAGTTCTCCTTAGCACAAAAGTAAATGTGGGATATAATTGTTTGTCATCTTTTATTTAAGTTGTGGTTCTATTCAAATTTCAGGCATGCTTAATTTGACCACAGTCAACTGTCTAAATAGGAAAGCTTCAGTACTTCTACTGCATCAACAACCAACTTAATAACATCAGCTTACATTTTTACATGCATTTTCTCTAGCTTACTGAAAATGCTATTTCCTCTGCGCACTGCCATAGGCTAGTTACCTGTACTGGAGCTTAGTTTCAGACACACTGAATGTAATGAGAAAAACTAGCATCAGATACAAGAATACTGGCAGCAGCAATCTGTGGGAGAGGCTGTTTTATCATAATTCCTGCCTCAGCTTTCCATTTTGCAGTAAACCTGAACGAAAAAAAAAAGAGAAACAAAAAGTAATAAAAACAATCTGTGATGGAACAGACCTATTAGAAACTGCTTTTTCATTATATGTTCAACTGTTATATTCAACTGTTATATTATATATTCAACTGTTCGATGGATGAGGAATTGGTTGGATGGTCGCATCCAGAGGGTGGTGATCAATGGCTCAATGTCCAGATGGACGATGGTGACAAGCGGTGTCCCTCAGGGGTCTGTGCTGGGACCGGTGCTGTTTAATATCTTCATCAATGACATAGACAGTGGAATTGTGTGCACCCTCA
>NW_009598026.1:42125-44173 GCF_000690535.1 Cariama cristata | reverse complement strand
ATTAGATCCTCATGAGGTTGAACAAGGCCAAGTGCAAGGTCCTGCACCTGCGTCGGGGCAACCCCCAGCATCAGTACAGGCTGGGGGATGATGAGATTGAGAGCAGTCCTGCGGAGAAGGACTTGGGTGTGCTGGTGGGTGACAGGCTAGACATGAGTCAGCAATGTGCACTCACAGCTCAGAAGGCCAACCGCATCCTGGGCTGCATCAAGAGAAGTGTGGCCAGCAGGTCGAGGGAGGTAATTCTGCCCCTCTGCTCCGCTCTGGTGAGACCCCACCTGGAGTATTGCATCCAGCTCTGGAGCCCTCAGCACATGGACCTGTTGGAGGGCAATGAAAATGATCCAAGGGCTGGAGTACCTCTCCTATGAAGACAAGCTGAGAGAGTTGGGGTTGTTCAGCCTGGAGAAGAGGAGGCTTCGAGGTGACCTCATTGAGGCCTCCCAATACCTGAAGGGGAGCCTATGTGAGAGATGGGGACAGACTTTTTAACAGGGTCTGCTGTGACAGGACAAGGGGTAATGGTTTTAAACTAAAAGAGGGTAGATTTAGACTTGAAATAAGGAAAAAATTTTTTACAATGAGGGTGGTGGAAGCACTGGAACAGGTTGCCCAGAGAGGTGGTGGAAGCCCCATCCCAGGAGGCATTCAAGGTCAGGCTGGATGGGGCTCTGAGCAACCTTATCTAGTTGGAGATGTCCCTGGTCACCGCAGGAGGGTTGGACTAGATGACCTCTAAAGGTCCCTTCCAGCCCCAACGATTCTATGATTCTATGATTCTATATCAATCCTGTAGTGAAAATGGCATGATGTTGTATAGGTTCCCAGCTTTAAGTCTGGATCCAGCCTATACAGTTTGGATAAGTTCAGTCCTACTGACTTGCTTATGATCATAAATTTAGTAGTGAAGTAGGGAACAGATGCAAGGATATCTGTTGACTGCAGTCACCCACTTTATGCAGAAAAGCAGCTCTATTACTATAACAGTCCAAGGTGCATGCTATCACCAGCAATTCAAATTAGCAAGATACAAAGTTATAGAAAGAACTTCTCAGCCTGACCTACCCTTCTTTTTTTCTCCTTTTAGCCCTACATCTGTGTGAATCTTGCCTGCCTCAAAAATTCTTCTACTTCCAAAGTATCTACACCATTGGTGCTTTTATAGACAGCTGTTGTTTCATCATGAGCTATGCAGAGTGCATTACTTACTTGATTCCTCTCTAATTAACTGAGACTACAGAGGTGCGTATATGTACTAATGCCAGTTCTACTCATTCTGTTACATTCAGGATCTTGGCAGTAAAACGGCCAGCCCTGAACTGAACTGCTGTTAAATAATCCTGCCTTAGTTTCTCTTTTTCCTGCCTTATTTTTCTTCCTGAAAATAAGGAAATCCACAACTCCACAGGCCTGTAGAAATACAAAACTGCAGGGACTTTTTCAAGGTCTTTATGAAGTATGGTATGGCACTCCCTAAGTGACCTTATTAAAGCATGCATGGCCACGATTTGAGCCTAAAAGTGTTAAATCCAAAGCTTTGATCATTAAGCAACGGCATTCTTGACAGATCACTAAACCTTGTGTTTCTCATAGGGTCTCTCAGAAGGCTCAAGTGGAAAGTTGTGGACTGACATTCTTCATCCAAATGCTGTAAACTTTTTGGTTTTGTTCTGTACACTAAGATATAAACACTATGAAAATCATAGAATCATAGAATCATTATGGTTGGAAGAGACCTCAAAGATCATCAAGTCCAACCGTATACCCAATGCCACCATGCCTGCTAAACCCACTAAACCATGCCTTGAAGCACCACATCTAAATGTTTTTTTGAACACCTCCAGGGACGATGACTCCACCACCTCCCTGGGGAGCCCATTCCAATGCCTAATGACTCTTATAGTGAAGAAGTTCTTCTTAATGTCCAACCTGAACCTCCCCTGGCGCAACTTGAGACCATTTCCTCTTGTCCTATCACTAGTTACCGGGGAGAAGGGACCAACCCCCACCTCACTACAGCCTCCTTTCAGGTAGTTGTAGAGGGCGAT
>NW_009598026.1:28665-41937 GCF_000690535.1 Cariama cristata | reverse complement strand
TCCCTAAAGGCCAGTACACTTCGTAAATGCTCTTTTCCACCATATTTTTCAGTATCATCTTTTGCTCATAAGTGTGAAAATAATGTGTGTCTAAGGGTTACACCAACCTCCTGCATGTTAAGAATTAGTGTCTTCTTAGTTTATGCTCATTAGTTCAGCCCTCCCTAAACATATGCCTTATTTGTACTATCTGTTCTTCTTAAATTCCTCCTTAAAGTCATCCTCTGTGCCAGATGCACAGAAATTTTAAACCGTATTATATTCCCCCTGTCCCCCAGCCAAGTATGGGACTTTACTGCATCAAACACTGAATTTACTGAGATGAAAAGTTAGTGCAATATTGGTCCCAAAATGTAGGTGGTAATGTTATCTTTTCATAGCTACGTATACACCTCTCTTGAGGAGTTTTCTTTTAGCTTAAGTCTTGGAGACAGTGCTTTTGAGTCAATATTATGCTGTGATAATTCTTTGAAACTTTATTTCTTCATATTAGCACCGCCGGACAATATCCTTCTTTGAGTGAAATGCCATCATTTACCAGTAGCTTATATTCAGACTAGTCCCTGTAGCACAATTCAGAAACACATTTTCTATTTACATTTGTCTCTCCCTGCTCTCATTTCACTTCCCAGAGCTTTTCTCCCCATGCTGTAGTAGGCCTGAATTTTGATGAGGCCAAAACACAAAGCAGTCATCATGAATGACTTATTTAGATGAACAACTTTTAGCATACTGCTGATTAGGTTACTACATCACTCAAGTTTCCCAGCTACTCTTCTTGAGATGTAACAGCTCCAGAAGGATTTGAAGAAACACTACAATAGCCTGAGAGTTGCATTTGTTCTTCCTTTTGCTGTTGCCCAGCCCTGATTAAAAGAAATGTTCCTGTTAGCTAATTACTTTCACAGCAGTGACAGATGGCCGAAGGGTGCATGTGCTGGAAAAACAGAGAGGAAAAGGGTTAATGTTGCAGATCACCTCATTCCCCTTTTAGGTTCCTCTAAAGCTGTTGATTTAATGGAGTCATTTCTGATTGGGGCTGGAGCAGTGACTGGAGAATCAGGCCCATGAGGTTTAGTGACCTCCGGGTGAAGGCACTGCAGGTGTGTGGCTAACAAGGTACTAATTGGGTACCAGAGTGAGGATGAAAGCAGTTACAAGCAGTTGGTCAAGAGGCAGCATTGTACCCCAAAGAGCTGCAAGTGCTGAGCTTCGTGACTGGGAGGAGAGGCAAGCTGTACTTCTAGCTGGTTTACTGCCGAATCCTGTGCCGTGAGTGTCTTCTGCGGGAGAGGCAGACTTTCGCTGTCAGTGCTCGTCGGCTTTTCATGCAAACTGCTGAATCTGAGAGAAAAGTTAGACATTTAATTAACAGGCACGGATGTGGCTCAGTGAGTTACATTTTCTTAAGAGCACAGATACAGAGACAAAATCCTTCAGTGAGAGGGTGCAGATTCTGCATCTTCCTTTCTTGAGCAAGTTGTGATGCCTTAATTTCTCTATCCTGTTACCTACTTCCCCCATTTTATTTTGCATTGTCAGCTCCATGAAATCTGCTTCCCTCTTTCTCCTTACTGTCAGTACACAAAATGCCCACCTGCTAAGACAACTTCACCGTGCTCAGGAGTCCCCTACGTTTGAAATCAGCAGAGAAAAGAGAAAATAAAGGTTACAGGCAGGAGCCTGAAGGTGTGTTTCCAGAATGCATATGCTCAGGAGTGAAAGCAATGCTGTCATGAGTAAGGCAGGAGCAAGAAGAACTCTGACTGTGTTTTTGGTACTCCACCTGCTACAGGTTCTTGCTTTTTTTTTCCCATTAGATTGCTTGATTTTAAACCAGTACTTTTTGCAAGGAAAGAAAGAAGGTACCCACTTTGCGATTGTATTGGTCAGTACCTCCATGATAAACTGGCTTATACAGCATTTTCATTTAAAGCATGATGCAAGATTTACATGCTTCCTTCATAACACAAATTCCTCATCCTTTCCAGGCAGCTGCTCATCTCTTTGTTTATTTTTGCTTTGAACAAAAGATGCAATATTGACAGCCTTGTCATCTACAAATGTTTACCTTTCAAGTAACTGGGAGTAAGGGGAAAAAAAATGCAAAAATAAATAGCTAATATATTAGCGGGAGTGCTGCTAAAATGTTCCACTGTGGGGTTTTGATTTCTTTTTTTTTTTTTTTTCTGAAGCATCAGCTGCACTTTAAATTGCTGCTGACATGAATGGAAGCTAATAGGAGATGTTCCTGAAGTTTGTTTTCTAATCAGATCAGACTGGATCTTATTAATAAAAGTGACTACTCTGAGCAGAACTGTCTGTGGCTAAATAATCAGTTTTGTTATTGAGAAGTGATTAAATTGCCTAAGGAAAAAAATATAAATAACACCTGGTTTACTAAGATTTAGATTAAGGACCTTTTTCCCCCCTAATCAATCTATCCTGAATTGCTTCTCTGATTTATTTATTTATTTATTTATCTTTATTCTTATTTATTTATTTAATCTCAGGCATATTGTTTATTCCATAACATGCAGCTCTGTTGAGCTCTGTATTTCAAACTATATTGCAAGGAACACTGACATCCCTCTCCTCCATTTAAATGGTGGGAAAACTGAGGCAGAGGGAGGGAAGATGTAACTAGGAGCAATTGTAAAGTATGAGTTGGCATAAAATTGAAATTTAAACTATGCTGAAGAAAAGAAAATTAGTTTTGTAAAAATAATCACTTTTTACAATGGGCTGCAACCGGCATATTTTTAAATAATGGGAAAATTATCTTCTTTTTTTTAAAGAATATTTGCATTTTGACAGGAGAAGGAAAACAAATGATGATTTTCGCACAGTTCTAGTAGCTTAACAAATCATCTCAGTTATCTTTATTGGTAGATTTGGTAGAAGCTACGACTTGGGATAATATGCTTAGCACAATTGACTTTAGAGAAAGCCTGAACTCTTCTTTTCCATCACTTCAGAAAAGACAATATTCCAAAGAAATAGACCATAAAGTATATTCTTCCTGATTTAGACCCTGACTTGGCACTTAACTTCAACTGAGTTATTAAATCCTTTTGACTCTATCACATGCTTAAGTGCTTTGCTAACTTGAGATCTTAATGAGGCCCCCTGCAACGGTTCCTTGTTGGTCTCTGGTGGAAGTTCTGCCTGAAGCTTTAGAACAGGAGAATAGATGGCTCCAAATTCCCATTTTGTTTTTCAGCTAATTTTTCCAACTTGAGAACATCCTTCCCCAGTTCAGGCTTGATTGCTTGATTACAACAGAGCGCACTGATGGCACTCCACGAAGAATGCTTCATAATTAGCAGTACTGATAAGCGAGAGAGACAACATTAAAATAATAGATAATGGGCACAGTACAACAATGTTAATGGGTCGAATTCTTTTCTTGCCTTCACAGTGCAGCTGAGAAAAGCTTATTCCTTTTGTTTCTCCTACTTCAAAATGGTAATTGCCTATGTTAAACTCAAGGCATCTTCTAGTACAAAAAAACACCTTACCTTAATTATGCATTAAATACTTCCCCTAACTTACGAAGTTCACATTCCAAGTCCCCATCTCCCACAGCAACAAGTGTCAGTTGTAATAGCCTCCATCATTATTCTTCTTACTGTCACCCTGAGGGAACAAATGAGCATTGTGGTGCACCGCAAAGGAGGGGAAATTCAGGTCCTGCAGACTTGAGGATCTTACTGAGAAACTTTGGTGGTCCTATTCCTGATTAACCAAGATGTTTATACTTGACCCCAAGTATTCACGTAGAGTAAAGGTCTCTCAAATAACAGCATCGTAATGCATTCATGATTTGACTGAGTAAAACCAGCAAATTTATTTGACCCAGACAGAGACTGCAAATGTGCAGGACTCCAAGACTATAAGGTGTTGACTTTGGAAATAAAATTATCTGTGTCTGGATTTTCAAAATCGTCTGGGTTCTCCAAATCAGATGTAAACTACCTGTGGGTATTCATTTGGGACTCTACAGGAGGGTGCATCCCCTGCCATTGCCCAGTACACTCCACACCAGAGCTCACTCCCTCTTGGATCAAAAGCATCTCTCTAGCTACAGTGCATAGCTGCAGTCCAACCTTGAGGCAATAAAAATAAGAAGACACAAGAGAAAAGGAAGTAGCTATTTTCCTGACACAAACAGGTGGTCAGAGGCATTCTTATGACCCCAATGTAACTCATTCTTCCAGAGGTAGTTGCAGACAGTTTCTAAATCTTCAAGCTCAGAGTCCTTTTTTTATTATTATTATTTTTCCCCCGGCTTTTTATTTAATGTACTTAACCTACCAGTTTTATTTTTAGTTTCTTCTACTTATAAAAGCCCCCCCAGGAAGCCCAGGAATAAAATTGTCTAAGTGAGATTCCAAACAAAAATGTGACAAAAACCCCCTTGCAACAAAAAAAGAAAGAAGAAAGAAAGAGAGAAAGAAAGTAAGAAACGAAGAAGGAAAGAAAAAAATGTCCTTTTTTTTTTATAATTTCATTATTTCTTATTGCATTTAGGTGGTGTTTGGTGGCTTAAAAAAATTGAGCTCAACCAATTTTTATTCTTGAATTTCCCCTGTAGCATATGGAAGGCACTCTAAATTTGATTAATAGTAGGTTGCAAAACCAGGAGATTTGTTAATACAATTGTGGTTTTGCCAGTGCATAGTTGCATGTATACGTGTGCAGTTACATGCAATATATATGTGTATTAAATATGTGTAATATAGACATTGTGCACTCAGACATAATTTTTGTATATACACATAAGTACCTATGTACCTATACATAACATCTGAACTTTGCAGACAGAGGGAAGAGAGTGGAAGAGACATGCCTCCCTGTGGCAGTGTTTAGTTCCAAAATGAAACATTTTGATATTTGGAAATTACATGCAATCATTGATATTTTGGTCCTTCATCTCCATGTAACGTTCAGGACTACATTTTTTTTATTAACCTGAGGCACTGAGGTGGAATAAAGAGGGAGTGGGTTTGCCTTTCATGCTTCCAGAAGCTGCCTCTTGTTCTTCTCCAAAAGGAGGCCCAGCAAGTGTGATACTTTATAGGCAGCTGTTCTGAAGAGGATCAAGATATTACCACTTCCTCTCAGGCTAGTGGGCTCCAAGCAAGCCTTTGCAGAGCTCAGTAGGAAAACTGGAGTAGTGGGAAATCATGTTTAAATAACCTTTCATTTCTGTCCTAAATATGTGGATAATGGGTATTGGGTACTCCATGGCATATGTCCATCAAGGTTAGGAAGTGTGTATACCCAAAAATGCTACCACTGCAACCCTCAGATTTATTTTGGGGAAGTTATTCTTTATGGCTATGAGTCTCAAGGTGCCAGGGACAAGTAATAGGCTGTGAACCTTTAGCAGATCTGAACTGCTACTAGTGGATATTAGCCTTGATCTCTGAAGATATTTGATTCTGAATTTTTATTTAAAATCCTTCTGTACACCCATCAGTCCCACCATTGCAGTGGGACTAAAATGGGATAATGACTCTATTCCAGGGCATTAATGGGCAGAACATGTTTGCAATGTGTTTAGCTGCCATCAATATTAATGCACTCATTTGAGGGGCAATAAATTGATAGAGTGTGGCCTTATAATGCATAAAAATTGCATCAGCTTCAGAGCTGTAATGGAAAATTCCTCCATGAGTAGAAGTAATTGGGGATGGGGCTTTTCCTGAAGTCATTTTATTTGGCACTTTGAATATTCAGCCCTAGACAAGATCAGTCTTGCTGTCTTCCCCTAGGATCTTAGTGGAAAAAAACATGGGATTGTTATGACGTAATAAAAAATTTAAAAATAACAAGTGAACAAACTGTCTTTGCTATTTCAGAAGAGGTGATGAGAAGTAGTTGCCTCCTGCAATGACCACGTTATGAATGAATAAACTACACTAATCCTCAGCTTTATTAGTCTGAGAAAATGACTGAATAATGTCCTAAAAAAAGAGCAAAGAGTGCATTAAGACAATTACATACCTGTTTAAACACCTATCCCTTCCTCTCACCTCCAGTCAAAAGGAGGTGTCAGAACATCTTAAAGAGTGGTCACTTGGGCTGTACTTATATCACTAAATTAAATATTAGAATTCTGTGCACTGAATGTGCATGTCTACAGTGTTGTTAGAGGTATTCCTGGCCTGGTTTTGGTCTGGACCAGCTGATACACTCCCAAATAATACCTGTTCATCGCTGATCATTAGCATGGGTTAAAGGCCGAACAAGCAGTTGTAAGGTGGCCAAACTCTTCTTGGGGCTAAGTGTGTGATTAATAGCTGAATGCAAGTCATTTTGTGCACTTTCACTTCTATGACTGAACAGTCCCAGGGGTTCATTTAATTTATAGCTATAAACATAGCCATCAAAAACTTTGGTGACTAAGTCATTTAAGAGCTGGTAAAAACTCTGCCATATTTATTTAGTTAAGCTGGAAAGCATATATATACCATAGCAGGTTGACAACTCTTATTTAAAAGAAAGAGATGTGTAAGGATTAATGCACCAAATCATATTTAAATGTATGTACAAGATAGGCAGGAAGATTCACTTTCATATATGGTGGCACATGTCACTTGTGACTGGTAACACCTCTTGTATTCCAGGCTCTTGAACAAGAGACCAGTTGTGACAAATGGCACTTCAATAAGCTGTGAAGAGCTTGATGTGTGCCACAGAGAGCTCACCAAAACAACGTCGTGCCAGTGGATTCAGTCTCTGAATTAAAGCATAGCCAATGCAAGACACAGACTGATTTAAAGAATAGATGTTATAAGGCGTGGAGATAGGTAAACCTACCCCAAAAAATATAAAAGTCAAGTCATACAGTGGGTTCTCCTACACAACAGTTTAACAATAACTGCAGACACAGATATAACCCAGACTGCAAAATGCAAATAATAAACAGCATAGACACCCCCTAGCAAAAAAAAAAAAAAAAAAAAAAAAGACTCCTCATATCTTATCATTGGTCCTCCCTTCCACCAGCACCACTCCTGCTGTGTCAGGGCTGAGGCCAGAAACAGCAAACCAGCCTTACAGAGATGGGATGAAGCACTCTGCAGCCTACCAAAATAGAGATGTAGAGAGCTGGATGACAACGGCATGTTGAAAAACACAGTAACTCATGGCTACTCATTATCTTAATATCTGTAACTCTACATCCTGACCTGGGAGGGATGCCTTAGGGTACCTCCATACTTATCCTGAGGTAAGAAATATCCAGCTAAGACTGAGAGGGAAATGCTCATAATGCCAGCATTGAGAGCCGCTTCGCCAATCTAGGAGATGAACAGCTTTGCTTTGCCTTTTTCCCCTTGGGTCTCTTTTGAAGGGCATGACCATGAGCATACTTTTTTTTCAATTTGGGACTGGCCACAAGTAAGCCTTAAAAAGCTGTAGACAGGATGAAGATGTTGAGGAAGCTGATGATGGACAAGAGAACTCTGCAATATGATGAGAGGATGAGGAAAATGTGAAATACCTCTTAGCTGTGAAACAGAAAGCCTGAGTAAAGAGGTAGCAAACAGTGTAGAGATTTTCACAAAGGGTCCATGAGAGCTGGGTGCCCATCCTCCATCACTGCTCTGGGGGCTGCTATCACTGTCACTGAATTTCCCACTCCATGAATCCATTACACCCACAGGTGACTTGAGGTGGCATTTAGTAGTCATCTCTCGCTAATACCAAAATTTTTGTTGCAGTGACCTCTGGGCACCATAGTCCTGACTCAGGATCCTGACATATTTGGCGTTTTTTAGAGAAAACAGCAGAAGCTGCCCTAAGTAGCTGGTGGGATCTGGATTTGTGTTTCCCTCGTCACTCTTTTTAATTCCCAGGCAGAGGCTGCAATGATCATCAGATGTCTCAACACAACTGTTGTCTTCATGAGACCTGCTGCCTCCTTGTTTTGAGTTCACCAGGGCACCCCATCATACTCACAGTGGCTCCATGTGCTCTCAGTGGGGAAAGGGTGCTTTCTGCAGTCTGGGGCATAATTGTGCTGAGGAAGGAGGGCTAAAAAAGCAATGCAGTCAGCAGTAGGGGGGCTTTTCAAACCCCAAAAGACTGTGGATTCTTTTTCTCTTTCTTTCTTTAACTGCTTTCTCATTTACATTTAGAAAAATGACATATAGTAATTAGGTTCCCTACTCTGCCAAAACTTTAAATAGGATCCTTTAAAAATAGCCTTTAAAATTTCAGATCTCTCTTCTTTTTTTTTTCCCCCCCCCAGGAGATGAACAATAGAACCAGCCTGCTTTTTTAAGACTTTTTAACAATAGTCATTCGGAAATGCAGCCTGAATGCTGACAGGTTTTGACTAACACAGAAAGTTTTGGAGCCTATTGTGGCACTTTCTGTCTCTTTTACTTTCTCCCCTCCACCTCTCCCTTTTGCCTCTTCCTTTCACTCACCATTGACAATGTATGCATTTGTAATTGAAGAAATTCTATTCTTAACGACTTACAGTTGTATGAGTTGTCGCTCTTGTCAGTGGTACGGCTGCTGTTTCTGCAAACTAAACACATTTGACTGCTAATTTCCCATTGAAAGACATTGGAAGGTTCCTGAAATTAATGGTGTAAGACAAGTTTACAAACTGGTAGGCTCTGATGTGAAAATTAGCATGTTTCCTTTGCAGAGGCTAAGTACAGGAGGTTGGAATAGCAGTGAGAAGCCTGCATACCCATAAAGCTCCTCAGCAAGAGAAATAAAAAAAGAAAGAAAAATTGCCCATCTTTCAGAGACGTGGAAACTGCAAGAAAGAGAAGAAAAATATCAGAGTATATGTAAGGAGGGAGAAGGGGAAAGCAGGCTTGTTGGCACTAAGAGGAAGTTGCAGGACTGTTCACAGAGAAAACTCTATTTTATTCTGAGAAATCAACAGCTTTGTTACGTACCTGCTGTTGGCATCTTGCTCCAGTATAGTGTGTGTTGAGCTCTGAGTAATGTTTGGGGGAAATTGCAGGGATTTTTAAGCCAGTAAGTCACAGCACACAACTTTAGTTACCTGAGAAGCAAAACTACCAGAGGAAGAAATTCATAAAACCATGGAAGTTGAATCTTTTCTTCCACCCATGTAAACTAGGAGTAATTCAGATAAAGCCAGTGGAATATTCTGCCAGAGTAAAACAAGGCTCTGTGAGAACAATTTGCCCTATTTCTTTCAAGTAAAAAAGAATAGTCCTGGTCAGTCATTTTCTCGGGAACACGCACTTCAGATACACAGGCAACCATTATTGTTGCCATCTAAAAAGGTTCTGAAATAGTGACTGTCCTTAACACAGTGTGTCACATGAAGTAATGAAAGTCCTCAGCCACATCCAGATTCTTCTAATTTTCTCTAGAAGTCTCTGTAAATATTTCCTTGAGGTAATTGGTAGGAAAAAAATGGCTTCTCTGCTCTAGTATTTTTCTACTATCAAGATCGTTAATGAAAGTATTCAAAACACAATCTATTCCATTTTATTTTATTCCATTCCATTCCTTATGCCATAATCAACCTATATTATCTGTATTTTGTATTTTTGTTTTGAAATTATGCCACTTTTAGTCACATTTAATATATTTTGGTGTAGACTTTGTTATCCCATTAATAATAGAGCTAAATTAATTTTTTAAATTATGGAATATTTTTTTTCATTGAGATAAAGCCATGTTAAAATAAAAATAAATTATGTTTAACTTGTCGAGTTTTTTGATATGGATCATATTAAACATACTTTTGCCCACAAAAACAGTGTATTCTTACTGTTTTGAGACACTTGAAAGACTTCTAGACTATGAAAATATCAGGAAATAATTATGACAATTAATATGTTACCCAAAATTTTTTATGTGGTGGTGGGAAAAGTAATTACTATTTCACTGTCCTGTCCTCCTTCTGGATGACTTTGCCCATCATCAGTGTTTTCTATGTGTTACAGGCTGCACTGACATCCCAAACACAGATGACCATAATTTTATATCCTACATTTATATTTTACATCCATGTAAAACTGACAAATAAAAAAAAAAACCACAAGATTTGCCCAGCTGCCCCTCCAATGTATCTACTTCAAAAATATAATATGTGAAACTATTTTTCTACCACTCAGAGCAACTTTTAAGTAAGTGAGCTTGGGATGGAATAGTTCTGTACCCTGTTAAATATTCAAAGTACGTATAAGCAGGAGTAGACTGTTAATGCCTATGTCAAAATTTCATCAGGAAGCAAGGGATGAACTTAGGCTGTTTGGAAAAGTACCATGACAGCTTTTATAACAACAAATATTCAGTATTATTCTATGTGGACTTACTTAAAGCGGCTTTTAGTAGTAACTTCTACTGTTTTTTGGAAGATGTTTTCTTGTGTATATGTAAGTACTTTCACCTATCACTCATCCTCTTCATCAACATCAATGAACATAAAAGGAAGTATATCGATTAAAATACTTGCGGTAAGTGTGGGTTTTTTCTGCTTTCTTTCTAGTGAACTGAGTCATGGATGGAAAAAAAAAAAAACCTAACACAAGAGAGAGCAACGGAGAAATACACGTCCTGTACACCAAGAACTAATTTAATAAGCAGCCTCTCCCTGGTAGTGGGCGATTAAACTAAATTGCCAGTCTAAACTTTTCTATGCTGCATTTCAAATGTCAACACATTACACTGCGATTCCTCTTAATTTCTCACAAAGAAAATGCAAAATGAATTCATTATGCTGGAGTAAGTGGAAAAAATGATGAGTTTCTCCAGAAGAGTAGGCAATGGGGAGAGATTGGGCAAGGCGATTATATTGAGATATTTGAATAGCTGGCCATTAGCAAGAGGATCCCCATTACTTTGCTGATAATTATATCCTCTTCGCTATGACTTCCCAGTGGAATAATACAATGTTCCCAGTGCAGGAGATAATGAAAAATACCATTCAGGTGGTACATATATGCCAAGAATAGTGTGTTGTATTTCTTCCCTTCCCCCATCACGTAGATTGCAATAGCGCACACCTACACGATATGTTAATGCGTGTTTGGTTGTTCAGGGTTGTGTATAGGACAAATAAATGTATCTTGAAAATGGAGCTGGCAGTGGAATATCATTCTCCCTGTGCAATTATCTCCCGTGTTTAGTGGGCCCGGTGTATTGCTGAGTACATTTTTGTTAGCTATTATGTAAATGACTTTCAAAGCCCACCACACCGTAATAATGAGGACTTTGGAAGGGATCCTATAGAGATGAAGTTATTTCCTTTTTTAAAGAGAAAGAGGTGGTGGGAATGAGAGCTGCATGTTTCTTCTAATTAATCCATCATTTTGCAGACACTTTTCTGTTTAGCAATCAAGGAAAATGAAACAAACAAACAAAAAAGGAAAGAAGGAGGGAAAATACAGCACGAGAACACCCACTCATTTACAGTAACTATTTTTTTCCAAGTAATACATAAAAACTCTCATGTGTTATTGCTGCCTTATCACTTCTTGGCATTTTTATTACTGTTCTATTTTCAGTTTGGGGGAATCTTGCTGCTTACTGTATATCTGTCTCAGATTCATTAATTTTCACAGAAAACTCAATTTGCATCAAAATATTTTGCTGTTTGACTGTTGCTTTACATATCTTGGGACCTCATGGCTTGCCTGAGAACTTTGTCTTCAAATTATTTACAAGAGGGGGGAGAAAAGCAATACCATTGAAATTAACCAAGTTTGAATACCACAAAAAGCAGTAAAGTTCTGCTGTTAGTTCCTCCTATGAAAGCATTATATATCACAGACCATACCATTTGTTTGGTTTGATTTGGTGTTGCTATGTTCTAGTATTTAATAAGAACCATAAATGAATGTAGATGAAATTCAACAATGACCTGTGGTAACAAATCTTTCATTGTACGTGTTCCCATAAAAAAAAAAAAAAAAAAGTTTTAAACATTTAGAAGTCATACAAGAACAGTTTTGGAAATATTGATATGCACATAAAAATATTCACTTGGATTCGATTAATAAATCTTATGAAGGAAGCTGCTAGAAATTTTGGGGGCTGGATTCCCTTCTTACTTATTGTACATGCACTCTGGCATAAATCGGAATGGCTTTAGTGAAAAGAGAATAAATAAATGTTTCTTTTCTCTTTTGTTTTGAGGTTTGGGGTAGGGGAGATGAGGGGGTTGAGATAGCAGACAGGAACTGGATCGCTTTCTGAGGTCTTAAATTCCACCTGCTACATGATTTAGTTCACTTCCTTTTGAAGGAACTTCCTGCTGTAAAAAACAGTGAATCAGTGGATGGAAAAATAATTGCTAACTTGTCCAAATATTTTTTTCCACAAATGATGTGAAAGTGAAGCAGAAACTCCTGGACATCCTTTTCCATGTGGGCACCTATCTTGATAAAACTCTCAGAGGGGATGAACTTCTGCAGTTTCAGTTGGCACTGTTAGATTCCTGTAGTATCCAGAATATATGAAAATCATGCCCTTTGGAATAGAAGCTGAAGTGAGGATGTGGAAGCTTCTCATTTGCACAATAAATATGGAGAAATGTAGCTGCCCAATGCAACAACGTTATAGCATTAGTTGCAAATAAATAGTTGTGTGAGCACATGCAAGGGGTCTGTCCTGCTTCCTACGGTTTGGTGTATTGACTTTCCCTCCTCTTGTTCTCTCACTTGTGCCACTTCGCACCTTCCTTTTCCTTCTATATTTCCTTGTCCCTCTTTTTTTCATTTTATCTTTCATTTTCTCAACTGCTGTCCTTTCAACTAAATATCTCTCTTCTGCCTTTTAAAAAAATATTCCTTTTCCTCACATGGATTTGTAGTTCTTTTGTGCAAAGAAAAGCTTTGAAAATATTGAGAACATTCAGTGATCCTTTACTGATATTTGTTTCTTAAACAATACTAAGTGTATAAGCAGCGTGTGTGGACACTCTGTATGAATCAAGAACTTTGAATCCCAAGTTAAAATGATTGCTTACTTCCAGTTTTCTTCCTCCAGCAACTTGACATCTGAGTCGAAAAATGACCAGAAAGTTTTTATATTCAGCTAGACCTGTGATCCCTTTACAGTACAATCTGCCCCTTTACAATAAGGACAGACAGGGCACTTTTGAGTAAATATCCTTGAGTAACAGGCCAAATCGATATGTTTTCCTGTGATTTCCCATATTTATATAGAACATATAAGTGTTATGCAAAGATTCTTTCAGCTATTTGATAGCCTTGGTAGTAACTAAACAGATGTAAAAGCTTATGATTTTTTGGAAAG
>NW_009598026.1:0-28649 GCF_000690535.1 Cariama cristata | reverse complement strand
GAAAGAGTGATCTTTTTCTATCTGTAACACATACTACAATTAATATGCACGCATGTCTTCCAAATAGTATCAGATTTTGGTGAGAAAACACTGAAATAAAATCTGCTTCCACGCATTATGTATAAATTAGATGGATGGATTAGATGGGTAGAAAGTTAGAAAGTTATTTTATAATGGGTTTTATTTTTTATTTTATTAATACTTGCTTAAATTAATGCTTAATGTTTCATTTCATTAATGTTATTCCTAATGTTATTCCAATTAGTTTGGAGGGTTTTTTTGTGTTTTATGTAACACAGCTTGAAAAGCTTGGACAGAATCATGGAAATGGAATAAATATGTTAACGTCAATCTAATTGTGCAATCTACTCAGTGGGCTTGAAAATCAATCAATACAAAACATGTTTTACATATTTCAATATGAATTTCCTCCTGTCACTCAGCAATGGTTACTCACCATAAAAATGTGTATTTTCAACAAAAAATTATGAACTTTGAATATTGGAATCTTATTCTCCAATCTGTGTTCAAGAAAATAATTTTAACTTGCCTTACAAATGACCTAGAGAGGCCTCCCACTGAAAAGTGATGGTTTTCATTCTCCATCTTCAGTCAAATTTTAGCATCCTTCCTGAGGGAGCCAGCTGTCACTTGGTTAAGGGTTTGGAAATCTAGGCACTAGCCTACCTTTATTTCATCAAGACAATTCAGATAATGTGGACACTTCCAAATAGCTGTTAGAGAGAGTGTTAACTTCCACTTTGTCATTAAGGCTGGGATTCATCTAACTAAATAGAGACATTAGTGAGGTTGCCACATATTTTTTATCTTGTCACCCCAGCCAATGAGGGAAACAAGGTCATGATTCATCTTCTCCTTAAGAAAATGATCAGAATATATCAAATGAATTACTATTCCTCTCCCTAGACAATAACGGAGCCTACCTGAATGGCTCAGGCATAGATATCCAGCGTAAGTAAAAGTGAAGAAATACAACATAAATATTTTTTTTTCTATCAGCTCTGAGCCATTTACATTTGATTTCTCTAGACTATTTCAGATTAGCTGCTTAAACATTCTTTAAGCTTGTCCTAGTCTGACTTTTGAGTCAAAAGCAAAATAGGCAACTTGAAGGGTCATTCATCTGACCTTGTGTTAGGCATCTGAACTTCTCTGCTGATTATTTATGTTCAATTTTGTATCTTGGAGAATGATTCTGCCCATAGAGGTTTTTGGCCTAAAAGACATATCTAAATTTAATGTTTGTCCCTGTCCTTGTTGTGTCACAGAATGCAGCCACCACCTAATGCCCAGATCTTGTTTCATGTCTTTTGAAGATTTAGATCTTCAAAGAATTTTAGGGAACAATTTAGATATATACCTTAAAATCTTATGACACTACACTACCCTTATATAATAAATACATGCGCAGACCTCGTTGTTTAAATAATAAACGAGAAGCTTTGGAGCTCTTGGCACCTGATCTTCATGTTCTTGGAAGCCCATTCTTTACATTCCAGATCTGTGCATTCTGATCAATTAGGCCGGTGTGCACTAGGCAAGTTACATATACTGTAATGCTATCACTGTATCATCTGTACATGAGTCACTTTTTACCTCCATCAAAGGGTCAGCTAATTATGTCACTACTGGCAAGTTCACCAATAGCAGCAAGAAAGGACAGTGTTGTTCCTATGCAACACAGTGTATCACCAACATTGTGTCTTCAAAGTAATGGGAAAAATACCCCAAGTGCCCTCAACTTGTGAAGCCATCCAAGAAAATCATATATATCTTTTATTTGAAGGGATACAAATAAAGTTAAAGAGAGCCCTTTCAGAACAGACTAGCTACCTGCACATTTTGTTTCTCATTATTTAGCAACAACAAGTGAAAGGTGCTACAGAAAAAAAGGTTTGCACAAATAAGGAAAGAAAGAACCAGAGAAAGATGTGTCAGACTGTCCACCCCAGGAAAAAAAGAAAAGAAATAAAAAAAAAAAGAAAGTCTCTCCCCACATGCATAGAGTGATTGTTATAAACAGTTAAAAGACTATGAAAGAAGTTTGGAAAAGTAGGCCCTGGAAATTCAGTTTGTAAAACTGTATTTTTCCAGGGACAAGTGAAAGGTGAAAGTCTATGAAATGAGAGTTAGTAGGGTTCCCATCAAACTTGTAAATAGGGAGAAGGTCATTTGATCATCACTGCTCCTATTACTGTGCATCTTACTGCCCTCTCAGTAACAAATTTTGCATTACTACTGGCTCTTTCTTTTTTTATGTATGACTTTTACCATTTTATATACACATTCTTTGTTCAGCTGTTTCTGGCCAGGATGTCTGTAACGGTTCAGGAACATGTCTTTATGACTGATATGTACAGTAAATATGCTCAGTTCAGAAAACTTGCTGTAAAAGATCTACCCCAGCTGTCCCCATGTCCTCCCTGATGTCCCATCATCAAGAAAAATGGATACCTTAAAACCAAGACAGCAACAAATTCACAGTGGTGGTCTTGTGCTTCATTTTAGCATTTACAGCAGCCTTGGCATCTGACTAAAGAACCCAAGTTGTAGAAGGTCAGGGTACGTTTTAGCACCACACTGGGCAGCCAAGATCATAAGTGCTCTTCTGAATTTGGCCTATGCTCTTTGATAAAATATATTAGCTAACATAAACATCAAGTAGTTTAAGAAAATGTCCCTAAATCTGTTCATCCCAGCATCAACCACTCTAAAACATAACCATAGGTTTTGTTTTAAGGGCTCTAAGGGTGTAATTTAATAACTGAGATTCTTTTAATTCTGAGTTATCCATTCTGCTAAACTACCATGATTCTGACTATTTTCCAAATCATGATAAATCTGACTGAAAATAAAAGACTTGCATCGTTTATCTCAAGTTTGAGTGTGGCTTTTATTTGTATGTACTATGGAAAAATAAAGAAAACAATTGCGGCCAAAATATGTCTAACCCACAACCAGCGGTGAGAAAAGAGCTGTTACTAAATTTTGCCACGAACAGATATTACTCTTTGTCATGAGCAGATATGCTTGCTTTTGTTTGTTTGTTTTTCCTCTTATCATCTCCTGAAAGAGAAACCTGTGAGTGCATTAAAAATTTTAGTCTAATAATGTATGACACAGAGTTGGGAAATGAACAACGTAAACCAAATTGTTCAGCATTTTAATTACAGATTTTTATTCTGGAAGCTTAGACATCCTTGGGTATAGGATATTCAAGATAAGGGCTGACATTTTGTATATGACATGATGTTCTACTTACACACCAGAAAACAGGTTATATGGGACTGTGGCAACCTGTGTTACTGAGATGCATAATACTGGCTAGGAGCTAGGAGCTATCTGGACTTTTGAAGTCCTCCAAGCTTAGTACCTGAGAACAGCAACATTTGGTTGTTTACATTAATACTTTTGGTACCGATTCCATTGTTTAAACCTTCCCAAATGCAATTGTGCTAGAATTTATTTATTCATGGATTCAGATAACTTCCTTGTGTTACTACCTGAAGTGGGATCCGTAGGATATTTCCACAATCTAGTACTGCGTGGTATGTTATTTTTCACACAGTGGAGATCTTTCCTTATGGCCATGTGTGCCTGGCCTTTCATGATTTAATGGACAACAAGATCCAGAGACCTCAAACACAACCAAAGTCAAATTTGTACCTTGTAAATGATCTCATACCTGCGACTAGACCATATAGTCAAAGTCTTGATTTTTATTACTGATTGTCTCTTTGTTTAGAATTTCTTCTGAAGAACTTCAGTCTCCATGAGCAAATGTGCTCCTGTGGAGATATCAAGCACACACCAAGTGAAGACTGAGGAAAGCATTCTTCAGATTGTCAATCAGCTTGTCTGGCTCTGAGTTTCTTCATGAGCTTTTCAAATATACCTCTGCAAAATATGTAAGGAAATAATCTAAATCTAATTGTTGACTCTTTGAACAGTGTTGGTGAAGAGAGAAGGATAGAAAATGGTATGGCTTTTAAATTTGTTTGCAGTTATTTTGCTATTGCAATTAATTTATTGTGTCAATGATTGACAAACTGATTTCACAGCACCAAGGAACACTATTAGACATGAAGAGCCTACCTCAGAATGCAGACACTGTAAATTTTCAAGTTTTTATATGAATGATTTCTGGACAGAATATGATTGAAATCAACGAGGTTCAATCAAGGTTCAAATCATTCACTCGTGTGGAATTCCTCATAACATTATGGCATGACACAAGTAACCACCACTGAAGGAAACAAAATATGAGAGATCAGATGGGAAAGCGATAAATGAACAATAATGGGTACACAATGGTGAAGGGTTTATACTCCATATAAGACCAATTAATGTAAAATACATTCTCTTTTCTTTTACATAAAAGACAACAAAACAAGACAATAAACAAAAGATGATAAAAACAAGAAGATGCTGTTAATTAGTTGTACACATACTTGTTTCTAATTTTGAACACTCTAAGTGATTTCTTTAGGCAGCTCTTGGGATTTCTGATAGAGTACTATATGAAATCAAAATATCATTACAGAGACATCTAGTTTATGCTGGTAGGTAATCCTTTCCACCAGGGACTGGATTTCAAAGCAAGGAATTTCTCTGTTGAAGACAATTCCGGCCCATTCTTTGCCAGACTTTTCCAATGCCAGAACTCTTTTTGAGGAGAATACAAGCTAATTCTGTTTCTTGAAAAACCCCCTTCAGAAGGCATTCAGAAACTAATTAGTGTCCATATGGAAATGCGGTTAGGATTTATCTATGTGTAATTATAGTTCAAAAAAATTTGCTCCTGTGGGAAGAAATATATATATTGATTTAAAAAAAAAAACTAGTAAAAAAAATTATTAATCATTTTCAACAAAAAATGGATATTTTCCCAACTAATGGATATTTTCAGTGATTTCCTGTTCTACAGAGAACCCAATTCTCTGTCAAAAGAAGGTATCTACTGTATCTAATTCCCTCATATCCTGTATTAACCCTGTTTTCCCTGCTGCAGTTAAAAGCCATTACATCTAATCACAACATCTTTATCTCTCCTTGAAGATGTAGAATATTTAGTCTATCTTCCCTTGCTTGTTTACCTTTCTTTTGTCTACATTTTGTAGACAGTTGCAATCTCTCAGGCATAATGCTTGTCTCTTACTTTAAAAGATGTCCATTTTTGGTGAGGGGGTTCTTTTTCTTTTTACCATAAGTCTTTTTTTTTTTTTTTTCTTAATTTTTTTTCCCTCCCTGTATTTTCTTTAGTGCTTTCACAGTGAAAACTTGAAATCTGTACTGAGAACTATATAATTTCATTATGGATTTCCTTCTTGGGAGAGGGTGGGAGATAAAAATAAGATTTATTTATTTTGAAAATTTCAGCAACTCTAAAAAGTACTTTTGAGAGGTGGTGGGGGCAGGGAAGTGAAGCGTGGTGATTTTTTGTTACTTATTCCCCCTGTAGAGACCTGATCTCCACTAGACTCTTCTCACAGCACCACCTACAGTGGGGGTCTAGCTGCAGGCTAGTATGGGGAGAGATTAAGCTTTTTCATCTGTAGTGTTACAGTTCCTGGGAGGCTCCTGCACTGCTGTTTCGGTAGAGAGATTTATAGAGGCACTTAGAGAATTTTAGTCGTTTTGTTATAAGTCTGTAACCACACAAATGTGCATGTGGAGACCACTGCCATCTTAGGCACTGCTGCAGTTTTTGCAAACCATCTTACTTGCCTACTTATATCTTGTTTTATATCAAACTTTTCATTAGGAAGAAATAAAACAACTTATATACAAAACCAGGTAGGACCCTAGTGCTGCTTTATTCTGGTCAAGCAGTGCAGAACATAATGAGAATGTGGTGGAGGAACAAGGTAGGTCCTCCATAACAGAAGGGGATCACTTTGTGGTGTAAATTTGACATAGCTGAGAGTACACGGTCCTTTGCGTCCTCCTTCAGAGTCATAGAAATTGCAGGAAGAAAGAAATGTGATCTAATCATGGATATTTTAGTGTTAGTATCTTCAAGAGACTCTAAGTGCTTGTTACCTCTAAGTTATAATCTAGCCAAAAATGTCTGTCAACCAATTCAAGGTTGCTAAGAATCCAGCTTCTAGGATGAATGTCTTCATGGACTGTAAATGAATCACAAGGCTACCACCTGACATCAGTGTAAGAATTCATATGTAGCTATCACTCCAGATTCTTGTCCTGTGACCCTTGGGACATGAAATCAAAATGACAACAAGTGGTTTCTGTTTGTTTAAAGAGGTGACAGATCTGTGTGTTCAGTTCCTGCCTCTCAGGATAACAGTGCTCATTTCAGTATCTCTGTATTCTTGTGTGCTAAATTAATTTTTCGTGGCAATGACTTTTAAATTTTGTTTTGTGTATGTGTGTGAGAAATGATCATTTCCCTTCCTTGTGTCTTTCCTTCCATCCACTTTGAGCTGTATTTTTTTTTCTTGTGTTTATATATTCACTTATAGGTAGTTAACAATAGTTGCAGATATGATCATATCCCAGGTATGTCTTGAAACTATGGGTGAGGTGCTGGTATAATTGCAGTTAATGTCAAAAAGCCTTCATATTTCAAATTAAAGGTCTTTCTACTATTTTTTCCTTCTTTTTATTATTCTTTTATAATTTCTTTTGTGCTCTGAAAAACTTCCTCATTATTCCTCTGAATAGTGAAAAATAGAGCTGTTGATAATGGATGTAATCCTTGTGCTTCTTATGTAACGGTAACTCCACTGACTTCATAGCACTGCTCTTCATTTTCCTGAATACAAAAGAGCAGACCATTATTCAAGCCACAGCTACATTACATTTCAGTCAAGTGATACTGTCACCAGTGAGTTTGTATGCATCATCTTTCCATAGCAGTGTCACAGTTCTTCTCTCACAACATATAGTAAGTAGATATCTGTTAAAATAGGTGCACCACCAATCAGTTGCACCTGTTAATAAATCAGAAAGACCCCCCTATTCGAAGTCCGAGCCCTCTGTTTCAAGAGTTTCTGCAATATAATGTAACATAATTCACAAGAGAAGAAACTCTTCATACAGGATTACATCCATTTGCAATCTGACATTATTCAGTCAGGATTGCTATGTTATGCAGAGCATAATTACAAAATACTATCCCTGCAGTACTGTGCTTTTGTATGTATGCAGGTTATTAAAAATGGTTAATCTTAAAATCACTGCACATACACTGCAGTGAACAGGGAAGAGATTCTCAGCTTTTGTGCATTGGTATAATGACATTACAGTTAGTGGAGTTGAGGTCCTGGCCTTATTTCTGCTCCATTATTGTGCTGTTGTACACAAAGGATGAAATCTGTGTCTCCATTACATCCTGTAACGCTTGAGTAACTCTTCAGAAATCAAAGACGAATCTTGGATTCACATTGTTTTTTCTGACTCAGTGTTTGAATATCATTACAGTGATGACATCTTTCTCTTTTTTTTAAATTCTGCAGAAAGTCTCAAACTACAGATACAGGATCTGAAATCTGAGTGAGAACCCAAATGATTCAAAACCCTTAGGAAGTCAGAACTGCTGTTCCAGTTTCATATATGTTCTTATAAAACAGGACCAAATAGAAATTTCCCTTTACTTCTGACTGAAACATAAATAGACATCTAAAATGCAGGGCTTCATGGCTTCATATTAATACAGACCTACTAAAAAATTAGCACAGGTCACACACCCTCTTAATATCTATAGGCCTCTTGACTCGGAGATAATTATCTAGTGTGTAATGATACTGAACTCACTGGAACCAGCAAAGGTGGGAATCATCTTACCTTAACATAGAAACATGGAGCCAGCAATGCCCCACTTTAAAACCATGCACCTCTATAGGCTGACCTGAACTGTGACTCAACCAGCCTTCAGAAACATAGCCATTGTCACCGACACAGTAGGATCCTAATGCTGGAACCTACACAGATGGAATAAATCCATGGTATGAAGAAAAAGAAATATGGCAGTAGCTGATAGGGGGGGAAGAAAGGAGTGGATTTTTATTTCTTAGTATTATTCACTGTATTTTTGAAGGGCAGTTTCATCTGATGGCAGAATTGGAGCAGGTGAGTATAAATGAATTCTTAAAAGAGGATTTTACTTAGTTAGGGTAAGCGTTTTCCACCCAACTCTGGAACACAAGTTTAGTATTGTAGATGATTATAACTACCTCATATCTCTCATGGGCTGAGATTACTATGAAAACCTGCTATCCACTTATTACTTGCATATGCACCAATGTAACCTTGTCTAGCAAGTGTGAGAATGTTCTTTTTAAATATAAAATTATTTTATTAAATCTACAGGAACAATTTTATAAACATTAAAAATGCTGAGACAGTAGGGACACTGTGAGTTTCACTCCTCTCACATCCAACATCATAAATCCAAGCTGTCTTCAGTTAAACTAAATGAATTACGCTGTTTGTAAATGCTGAGAGAAGAATCTTACCCTTGTATGCATGATCTCCAACCAGAAGTGCTTCATTACAATAAAGGCAAATGATAACCCTCTTCTGTACCACACACAAATCCAGGAAGTGCTGTACAAACTCAACAAATAGATGTGAAGATTGCACAGACCTTATCCCTTTGCCCAGCACTAAAAGCAACTACACCCTCAAATAAAACTGCAGCTTGCAGCCCATTTGAAATATTGTTCAGTTAAGCTCTATTTATTACCATCAAAAATAGCACACACAGGGACAGCCAGAACAGTCCCGTCTCACAAAGCACAACCAAGATCAGCTGACTGGAACTCACACTTATGTTCATCGAAGGGCCGTATTCTCACTCTGTACTCCTTGTTTCTATTTAGAGTTAATGGTAAATGTCTTTTCCTTATCAACTGTCAAATTGTCAGAACACACTTTGTATGTTCAAGGCTGGAGGATTCAGGGGGTGTCGGAGGGAGGGGGAGGACCATCTGCTTTGTCGACAGAAGTTTACTCCCAATATTTTATACTGTGTAATTATTCAAGGTCCCTTGTATTTTGTGTCTCCCAGAGAGGAGGTATTAAAAATGTCCACTATTAAATGCTTTTCACATAGAAAGCAGGATTTTATGACCCTGTAACTGCAGGATCAGTGGTTTTACACTCTTTAGCCTCTGCAATAATGTGTGCCTGGTTCCCCCATGCAGGCCATGCTGTGGTTAGTGTTGATTCAGTAAACAACATTTTGTTTCATCTCCACGGATATTAGGTCTATAGAGGACAGATTGCATTTACTGATAGTGCCTCATGGTCTTAAAGCACACTTGGCTAATTCTAGCTATCATTTGTGGTTTGCTGTATTTTAAACAAGGGCAGAACATTTTAAAGAGAGCTAAAACAGAAGAAAAAAAGACAAAAGAAGAAGAGAAGCAAAGCAAAGCAAAATGAAGAGAACTTTTCAATAGTATTAAAAATGAAATATGTGAAAACAAGCACTCCAGCCTTGCTTGAGTGATTGCATAAGGGCAACATTTAATTTAAAAAAAACATTCAAGTATCCTTTTGACCAATGAATACTTGTAATTTCTTGTAATTAATGGAAAGTGTAAGATTTGTTGATTTCCCGTTATCCACTCTTTACATTTAGAGGTCAAGTTCATTACTTATGTGGCATCTTAACACATTATTTTCCCTCTTTTTGAGTAACACAGGATACCTGAAATCTTGTCACATCCCTTGGTTGACTAACTGTGTTAAGAAGTTTACATAACAGACTTACAAGAGAAGTAAAATTGCCTGACTATGTAGCTGCCTATGAGAACAAAGGATTTGCCACAGTTAGAAGGTACTGACTGCAGGGATCCCTTTCCGGGCTGTCTTGCTGTTTTCTTCGATTATGCCATGCTGGAGAGATTTCCATGGGAAAAACTTATGGCAAATTCTGATCTTAACCTTGTTACCTACCTAAGTGCAATGGCAGTGCTCAAGGAGATGGAATATCTGTCCTTTCACATTTCTGACAAGGAAATCAAACAGTGGCAGAGGGGAAAAAGTCATGAGCCTGTCCTAATCACCAAAGGGACACTCCCAAAGCATGCATTGCCAGAAGATCATTAGACAGTACCAGTTCTTGAAGAACTTGCTGAGGTTATGTCTTTGTAAGCACTTTCCATACAATTGTTCCCATTGAAAACTCAAGATAAGGCAACATCTCACTTCTGAATAAACAGCTTGGTAGGCTATGATGAGGATAGCTTTTCCATCCTGCTGCCGTCTACTCACTTACAGAAGAATTACTTAGGAAGGAATGTCAGTGTTCAGTACCAAGACTCAGACTTAAGTTTTCTATGTGTAGAAGTCTTAAATATTAATATGGAGTTACTGATTTGACACCTTTTTCATTCTTGAGACCTGTGCTGTGCACATCTGTCCTCTCCTAGACCTGTCTGCCCCAGTGTGGGATTCATATGACATTGTTCAGAAACCTCACAACACATGACCATTGTTTGAAGTTTGCTAGGGTCTTCTCATAAATCATCCACTAATGTCTCTTTCCGGTCCCTTCCTAACCATGTTTTGAGTTTGATTTTTCTTTTTTTTTTGTTTTAAATTTGTTAACTTCTGCAGCAAAATCTAGTCAGCTTCCAAACATCAAAGATTCAATTTTTGGTAGCCATCTCTCCATTTATAAAACTACGTCTTTACCACTGTCCTTGGTTTTCAGGTCTGTTTAGGAATATCCACTGTGTCAAATCCTCATCCTTGTAGGAAAAATCAGAAAGGTCTGATTCCTGAAGTTGCACCATCCTCTTGTTTCAAGGTACAGCTATCTGGATGAAAGATTCTCTAAGTTCATTATTACCCAGTGTTCCAGCTCAGAGAAAGATTTGTACCTCTCTTGGCAACAGATGGCTGTCCACTCGAACATGTTCAGTGATACAATACCCTCATAAAACATACCAGAATTCATACGTCATGCTTGCATACCTTATCTGCATTGCCATAACAAGAAACTAAAACAAAGAAACAAAAAGTATTAAATTAACGTTGGAAAAGTTAAATACCATGAATGAGTTGTCTTTCATATGCAAGTTACCCAAGCTCATTTTTAACTCTGAATAGTCTTTGCTGAAAGTAACATCTCACAGTATACCTGTCTTTCTATCTGTTTACATACGTATAAACATAAAAACAGTCGCACTTCCCATGATGGTAGCTAGCTATATGTTTTCTTCCCACACTCCCCTCCCCTCTCCACCCCTACCAAGTAACTCCTGCTGGGGAGATGCGCCAGCCAACTCCCTTGATGTGTCCTGCCCCAGAGATGGCAGCCAGATGGCCTGACATCTGCAGCAAGAAGAGCTGGCAGGTCGCCCTGAAATCTCCCACTCAAGGGAGCTGTTGTTATGTACTGAAGTCCTTATCCCTAGAAAGACTTCTGTGAATAAAATATATAATGCATGATAAAATACAATAAATCCTAAAGAAAAGGAAAGCAAATAGTATTTTGAGACAGCTTACCACAGCCTCAGAAGCGACTTTTCCCCATGGGCAATATTTGCTATGGAAGCCCACCAAGTCTGTCATCATTCAGTACTTAAACACAATATGTGCCCTAATGCACACTATGAACTGAAATTTTTATTAACATCCATTAGAGGAGGCCATGGTATACACAAGTGGTAGAACAGAAGGGGATCAACCCGAAGAGGAACAATTATAACTTATGCATGCTGTATTACTTCTCAAAATCATGAGTTAAGTACATTGCACTACTTTCAGAGTACGTATTTTAGGAACTTTACCGAGAATTCAAACACCTTTCAAACAGAGGCTGTTTTGTGCTCCGTTACTACCAAGTTAAATAGAAAGACAGACAGATTGACAGAGTTCTGAGAGAGAAAAAAATAGAGGGATATAATGTTAGTAATCTAAAATGCCTCTTACAATAACATTTTTTTCCTAAAGCAATGAGAAATGTTACAGTTTCAAAGACCACCTGTGCAGGATTCAAAGTGCAGTATCCCCAAAGAACCCTCTTAGTATCCCCAAAGCCCTCTTAGAACCATCTCCATTAGTATCTCCATCGAGTCCCTGGCTGTTAATTCTGACACGTAACACAGCATTTTCTTGCCAGAACTTTAGAGGAGATGTTCTGCTATGGGTTAAAAAAAAAAAAAAAAAAAAAAGATGGTTCTCAACAAATGACCCTTTTAAACTAATCTCACTTTGAAGAACAGTTAGAGGATTTGAACATTAAAATAGTAATAAGAAAAAGAGAGAAATGGAGAGAGTATAGATGAAACAGCAAAGAGAGTATTTTAGTATCAGTATGAATTTGCTGTGTATCTCAGTCCTTTTGGGAGAGCTATACATGTATGTATAAGCATGCAAAGCTCAAATCTGAGCTCTGAAGGACCTCTTATTTTAGATTCATATCAGACTGCTATCTGTCTTCTCATTCTCAATCTGGAGTTCCCCAAAGGTAAAAGCCAAGTTCAAGGTTAATTTTGTTGCAAGACAGTCGGACACCTTTTGCTAAATTCAGAGACAAAAAGCAAACAATATCTGGTGAAAAAAAAGCAACAGCAACATAAACCACTGAAACCAATCCACAGGTCAAATATATTACATGCATATATGTCACCTTTTAGTTGTCCAAAGCAATATCCACAAACTCATTAGTGTTTTCCCATATACACAACTAGGCAATAGGCTCTAGCAATTTTATACAGCTGCTGGTAACATCTCTTGCCCAGAAGGCAGTGACAGACACAGAGAGAGCAAAGAAATAACTTTCACAGTTTTTGTGTTTTCCCAGCTATCAATCAAATTCCCTCTGACAATGCTTCATTTATGGATTATTGCAAAAACACTGAAACAATGTGCAATGATAATGTTGTAAAGCTACAGAAACGAAATTGGTAGGAGTAACCCATTTCTCACTGTGTTCCCAAGCACCTCTCCACTCTGAATCCCCAGCATTGTTTAAGCTTCAGTTCTATATAAGAAAGCTAATCAAATGACACTCAGGAAAATTGACTTGGGTTTTCAATCTAGTTTCAGATCTCTATTGTACTTATTTCAAATAGCATTTGTTATTCTCTGCATATCCTTAGGAACATGCCCTGTCAAGAAATGTCATACAACTTCAAACCATGTTTTTTCCCACCTCTATAACTTTTTATGTATTCCCTTTTTACATTTTATTACAGCGTAACATCTAAAAATGAAATAAAGATTATAGGCAACGCTCCAGGACCTGTAGTTCTATGGCTTGCCCTGAATATCAAATCTTGTTGATAGGAACTTGCTGCTATACCACTGTAAATTGCCAAAATCTCCCCACTGACCATCACTGTAATTATTTCTGTTTGGAAATGAAAGATTTGATCAGCAGAGTGATTTTTCTTTTCTTTATATTTCCCACTCCCTTTCTTGTCTATCTTTCCCCTGTTCACCTGGACTGTGCATTTTCTCTTGATGGGGGATTTGAAGATTAAATCTGTATTTATTTGCCATAGTTATCTCTAGAAGTAAAAGAAAATAACAGATTGCAGAAAAAAAAAAAACAAACAGGAAAAATGTGAAGAAGGAAGGGAAGAAAGGATGTGGAGAGAAAATGCACAAAACAGTCATCCCAGCTACTAATTTAATAGGGATTTTTTTTCTCTCAAAGTGCAAAAAATGAAATAAAACACAGAAGTAGTGACTCCCTTTGCATTAAGCACCTGGGGGTGTTGGTAGGATTGCTACTGAAATTTAAAACACACTTCCACTGTGTATGTACAATCCTTCATTGCATAAACGTGTCAAGATCTGAGCAACAGGTCAAATTTAGTGGAAACATAAGCCAGGTTTGAGGAGTAAGTTATGATTCGAATCCAAACAAATGAGAAAAGACAAGTCAACACATCAGTGAAGAAAAATCAGTGTCAAAGCATGACGTAAAGTGCAGGCTGAGGGTACATGCAAGGGGAAGATGCAGGGGGTTTTGTGTAGGAACCAGGTTCAACTCCAAGGTCAACATCAGAGTGGCACTAAATGGGAGTAATTTCTTTGTGTCACAGAAAAATTGCAGAGAAAAAAAATGGAGTTTGTTCTTGTTTTATTTTCATTTAGACTTTGGAGTGAGACTCAGGTGTTGCACAGCCTCCGTTTCCAGGACTGCTATTGATTTTTTAGGAGAGAGAGAAGTGCTGCCCTCTGCCTGGGCCTTGATTTTCTATGGAGTAGATGGAATAATAATGCTTCTTTTTATCCTCATTTCTTTAAGGAACACCTACCCTAGGCAATGCAGTGTAGTGCAGTAAGTAGATCTACACCACTGGAAAATTACAGAAGTGAAAAGAATGATGTGGTCCTATGCAGAGATGAAGTCTAGAGCCTTAAGAACAACATAGGAATGATAAGACAGCATTATGCCAGTGTTCTAACTAGGATTACTAATCATTTACCAAGCATCACACTTACGAGTCTAACCAGCTTCTGAATCTACAGCCTGTTGCTTCTCTGGAAGATCCTCATAGGGGTTTCTGTTCCACTGCTTTATTTAGAGATGCCTCAAAGCTGATAATAGTCTTGACAGGTACAGTAAGAGGGTGTCTTTAGGTTACACAATTATTATTTTTTCAAATTTTTTTTTTTTTTTGCTTATATGCCACTTGTAATTTAAACTAATTTGCTTAAAAAATCATGAAGAGGAAGTTTTTTAATAGAAATGTGCCAAACACCTTTCAATTACTGGCAAACTGGGGCAGTCACTGGCCCATGAACAATGTGAATTCTTTACTGTTGTGAGAAGTATATACACACATACACACACACACACACACACACACACACATATATTTAATTCTCCTGAAACAAATCAGATTTTTTCTTTTTCCTGTTAAAGGTTAATTGACAGAGAATTCAAAAATCATTCAAACAAAATATTAGTAGAATATTAGAACAGTTGAATCATCAGTTTCTTTAGTTTATAATATCTAAGAATATATATAAACACAAATATAAATATTTATATCTTTATATAAATTTATTGAGAAAATGTATTCATTATACAAGCAGATAACTCATGCGCATAATATACACATATACATTTTAGATAAATGCACTTCAAATAAAGATTTATATAATACCCAGCAGAAATATATATGACCTGTTTATCATCTATCTTCCTTTTCTCATTTTTAAACACAGGGGCAATATTTACTCTTTTCCATTTTTCTGGTACACTCATCCTCAAATTTTGAAAGAAAATCACTGGCAACCCTGAGACTGTTTCAAAGTTCTTTACAGATCCTGATGTGAAATGCAATTAACATAAAAACAGAATACATACAGATATACATATAAGTGTACTTATGTTAGTGCCCTCTGACTTTCACTGTTTTAGGGTGCATACCTGCCCATCATTCAACAACATGAATTTTGTTAGTTGCCTGACTGCACCTGCACCCTATAAGAAATTACCTAAAAAATTATGAAAAAAAGCACCGTCGTAGAGTTTTGTTGAATAAACTCTCTCTTTTTTGCAGAAAGATCATGGTCCTTTCTTGGCCCTCATGGAGTATTAGCATATTGTATAAAATTTTGTAGTGTGATTACATTTCGTGCATTGTTTCTTTTTAATTTTTTCATTATATTCTTACGCTGTTACCTTTATAGACTTTACAGAGTGCAGCTTTATGGTCAACACATGCCAAGGCAGGACAATGCTACCAATGAAACAGGCAGCCAGGTTCTGCAGTCCTTCCTCATGTTTCCACCCTGTCCCTTATATTGGCACTAATAGTGGTGCAGCTGCTCAGTGAACCAGATCAACCTGTTGATCTGACAGAGGAGTAATCAGTTTTTCTCAGGGGTTTGTTTGGATCAACTCAAAAGGAATTGTATGCAAAGCATAAGTGAAGTAGAAAAGAATGAGGGAAGGTTTGTCATATCTCCAATTCATCAATAGCACAGATAGAGATCAACATAAGCTGACTTTGAAATCTTACCTTGTTTCCATTTGCTTCCTTTCTGTATTTAGGATCAGTAAAGATGTATTAATGGAGCTAATCTTATCCTTTGCTACAGTTTCTACTTTTCCTTCATATTAGGATAATTTTTTTCTTTTAATATTGCTTATTTAAAGAAATATTGCCTCTCTATTACTTTTCTTTCATGACATATTGTTGACTAATTCTCTGAATTTATTGAAATACACCTTTCTGAAACCTTATTTATGAATTCTTTTTGCCCCCTCTTAACTATCATGAGCTCTGTCTTTTTGTGGTGCTATTTGTCTTCTAGATTGTTAATCGGTTCCTCATTGTGGATGAGAAGATTCAATTAAGAGCCTCTGCATAGAAATTAATTATCCTCCACATGTCTGTGGGATGGTGGAAGTTTCATTCTACCAGCGAAGTCTGGTTGTTACGTGTGTACATGAATGTCTGTTATAGAAACCAGTTGAGGTTGAGGTTTATCTTTGTTAAAATGTTTTTAATTTTCCTGTGTATGGCTGACCTAACCAAACAAGGCTTCTTTTATACTCAGTGGTGAGACATAGGCACTTTCAGATCCAAGCACCTGTTCAGGTACAGTTCTACCTTGAAGTATCTGTTTCTCTCTTGGGCTCTGAAGGGGCTGAGACTCAATAATTCAGATGTCTAACTTTTAGACATCTATAGTTAGAAGAAGCAAATCCTGTTACCAAGTAATCAAAACGTTTCAAAACTGTACAGAAATCAGTTCTAAATTTGAAATCTCAGTTTAATCTCCTAAAGGCTATGGACTTCAATCCACAGTCAAATTTAAGAAATTATATAAATATTCTTTTGAATCCTACTCTGAGGATCCTTCACAATGAATATAAAGAAGTTGCATGGGAAAGAAATTACCTTGTCTCCTTAGTAATATCTTGAAAGTGTGTTCTCTCAGATCAACTGTACTATGATGCTGTGTTCCCTTGAACTATCTATAGCAGGATGCTGAAATGTAATCTGTCTGATGAATTTTGTTCTTACTTTAATATATAAAATACAGTTATTTCTCCCTGGCTTATACCATCAGGAGGAGACAGCGGCCATGAAAATGAGCAAGTATGCTTTTTTTGCCTTTTTCTCTTTCATGTTCTCTAAAGACAGACAAGTAAACCTTAATTCTCCTCTCATCCTCTCACTCTCCTGATGCTACTACAAAGTTACGTCCAGTTATTAGAACATGAAATTCACTTTGTCTTTCAACATTATTCTTAGATGGCAAATACATTCTGATATTGCGTTGTGTTTTCAGGACAGCTGTAAGAGGCACAGCCATTGAGTTTTCCGTAGTCACTATACACAGTCATGCTCTTCTTAGTACTAATGTTGTTCATCATGTGTATAGAGTCTCTTAAGGATAGACTCATCTTACCTAGGAGATTGTCAGATCTCAGTAGGCTAATGTTGAATTACAACAGTTTATACCTGCTGAGAACCCTACATGCTGGTCTTTTCATTGAGAAAGGAGGCTGTGATTTAGAAGCATTCTGGATAACAACAAATAAAGTTTGTTGTGTTGTTGTTGTTCAGTCTAGAAGAAACATTGAATTGTGTGTATTAAAACAGTTGGTACTGGACTGGACTTGATGTGAAACTGAAAGCTGTCATTTGGAAATTAGGACTTCTGAGTCCTGGTCCCAATTCTGACAATCTGGGTTACTTTCAGCAAAACACAGAAGTTCTGTTTCTCAGTTTACCCATCTGCAATCTAGGCAGAATGTTTTGTCTCATGGTTCTTTAAAGGCTTAATTAATGCATGCATGTTTTACAGCTAGTTGAGAACCTCAGATAAAAGAGTCTATAGAAGTGCAAAGCTTTATTATGTTGCAGGAAGCCTGATTTTCTTTTCCATCAGAAAAACAAGACTTTGTGCAGACTTAATTGGGTTTTTTAAATTTATAAAGAGGATTAAGAAAACTGAGCCTATCTAAGTCTCCCTACTGGTAAATAAAAAGGAAAAGAAACAAAGACTAGAAGCAAAGAGAGGATTTATAATAAAATAAATAAATATATCCAAAGGATAATACACAAGTAACTGTTAAAACAAGAAAATAAAGTGCCAGATTTTGTGAGCTCTGAAGTGGTAGATGAATAGAAATAAAAATTTTGTTTATGACAAAGTTATGGAAAGGAAATTTTGGAAAGCATCACATTTAAATCAGTTATCCTCACTCAGTTTCATGATTCCTACAGATACAGGAGAGTTTAAGAAGATCAGTGAAGCCAGAACCACTCTCTGTGGTGTTAGTTGTTTAACACTTGATATAAATATTAGAGAATCATTCTGCATTACTCGAAGGAAAAGAGTAGATCTTTTATTTTGAGTCAGTTGGAGAAGACTATAGTGGTAGTCAGTATCAGAAGATTAAACCCAAATCCCTTACAGATGGAAATCAGCAAAACTCCATCCAGAGTAACTCCATTGTGCAGCTATGCCAATTGATGCCAGCTGAGAACTGGTCTCCAAATATCACTGTAACTTTGTTCTTGACATCAGGATGGCCAAAAAAATAAGCTTTCTTATGGGCTTTCAAGGACTTGGTGTGTTCGGCCAATTTGCTAATACTCCTTTTACAGCATTTTCTCATCACATTTTGTTTTTCTCACCAGCTGAAACCCAAAAACATGACAGCATGTGCTAAAAGAATGAAGCCAAAATGAACTGGTGTGTTGTGAACCCTAAAACAAAGTTTTTCAGGTTATATTTTCAGGTATGTTCATTTGGGGCATTTCAATTTTAAATTTCTAACTCTTGTGGGGTTTAGAATTGGTTGGGAAAACTAAAACTATTTTCACAGTATTTTTTAAATGCCAAAGCTACTTTATTCTCATTTGTTCAAAGTCAGATACATTTTTAGTCTAGTTTCCTGAGAATATGGTGTATATACTGTTTTGATGCATGCTTGTATGTTTACATATGTCCCTTTGTATGATTTGTGCCCAAAGCTAAGAAAAATGTAAAGAATAATGTGATATTAAGTTCTTCCAATAAACACAAAAATTTACAGCTGTTGAAGGAAGAGAGAAATCTCTTATATATGGAAACTCTTACACAATTTCACATCCTGACCAAAACCATCCTGCGTTAGCTATCAGACAATCCACACAGGAGTTCATTGGCTTTGCTCCACTCATTATTTTTGCTCTTTTTCCCCAACTTAAGAAATTTTGTTTATAACATGAAAAGTGAACCATAATTCTTTATTTAAAAAAACCATAGAATCATAGAATCATTACGGTTGGAAGAGACCTCAAAGATCATCAATTCCAACTGTATACCTGATGCCACCATGCCACTAAACCCACTAAGCCATGTCTTGAAGCGCCACACCTAAACGTTTTTTGACCTCCAGGGATGGTGACTCCACCACCTCCCTTGGGAGCCCTTTCCAATGCTTAACGACTCTAACAGTGAAGACGTTCTTTCTAATGTCCAGCCTGAACCTCCCCTGGCGCAGCTTGAGATCATTAAACCATTGACCAGATAAAGGCAATTACTTTGATTTCTCATACTGTTTTTTAGGTTTCCTTTTTGGAAAGGAGGCCTTCCTTTTTGCATTCTTAAGAGTTTGCATTATAATCCTGTGAATCACAGTATTTAGTCACAGATTTTTTTTCCGTCAATATTCCATCAAATCACGGATCTTATTTCCTTTGTAGTGTAACCAGTTACAGGTCAGTCCTGTCATGTTGGTCTCCATGTGGTGCTTATCTTTGATGTCTCTCAACTATGATTTAGAAGTAGCAGAGATGTTTCTCCACAGTGACCAGCCATCGTCACTCCTGTTTCAGATTCAGGAAGGAAATTAGAACTAAATAGCTTTGACTTTGAACAGTAGCAGGCATAGCAGAGGGTGACTATGATGATGAAGAGAGTAGAAACATATTTTATATGAGCAAGAAGTAAAGTTGCTTCATTTGTTTATCCCTGAGGGAGTTGTTCTCAGCAGTCTAAGACAGGCGACTGAAAAAGAGTAAGTCTACTGTCAATAGGCTTGAAACTTCTCGACAAATGTTCAGTTTTCCAGTGCAAAACTGTAGAGGACTGGCAGTCTGAAAAAACTAGAAAACAGCTAGCCAGCAGATCAACAGCTGACTGGTACAAACTTATCAAAAGTTAAATATCGAGGACAACTCCTTGTTCCAAAGCACAATGTAGGCCCAGATGGGACCACACCAGGCAAAGAGCCATCTTTGAGAGTAGAAGGATTTGAGAATTTGACTCATTCTAAAAAAGAAGCTTCCAGAGTTATGAAATTTATAACTACATATGACACTAAGGAACTAAATTTAATAACCAAGATAGTCCATTGCAGTTGTTCTTCCTTTAAAGGACTGGTTTTGAAAGCTCTGTAGGTGCTATACTTCCATTGAGTTTGGTGAGAGTTACTGAGTGAATACTTTTGGAGCTTTAGGCCTGTGCATTGTATTAGTGGATTAATTTTCAAGATGTTTCATGAACATGGCCACTTTTTTGACTAGGTAAATCAGAGGTGAAATGTCCCATATCTTATACCCAACAAACTTATAAATAAATGATACCTTAGGAAATTTTTTCCTTTCTCTTTTTAGTCTCCTAGGAAGAATGAGAACATGTAAAGAACTATGCTGTAGTGACACAAAAATTTGATGGCTTAATACATCTTTTCATCTCTGTTCTCTATGCTTCTTGTGTACATTTTACTTAATGCTCATAAGAGGAGCAAACAGAAAGTCAGACTCATGAACAGTTGTATCTCTGAAGCTCATATGATGAAATCGGTTTATGCGCTTATGGTCAATTTTTGTTTTTTTTTTGTATACCATCAATAATTTTCTTTGTAAGGCAAATTCTTACATGCACATGAATTACAGAATTATCATCTTTGGAAGACGATTCTAAGCTTTGCATGTATTCTTTGCATGTATTGGAGGGATCATGATGGTGAATTTAATAACTGGCTCAGTGCATTTAGTTATTGAATGCAACTGTGCCCAAGAACTGAAGGTAAGAATATGTCAGACAAGGGCAGAAAGGAGCCAAATAGCTGGAGTGGAGAAAGAACAGCTCTGATTGCTTTTATATGGATTCTACATTAAAGAACCCAGTGGAGCTGAATTGTTCCCTGTGGGGCTTAAAAGTTTGGTTTTCTTTTTTCCTCCATACAGGAAATTATGGTGATTGCAAATCCTAAAGCACTAAAGTTATTTACAATAGAAGCTGTAAATATATACAGTAGAAAATAGGCATTTTCCTTGGTTTATAGCTCCAAAGGATTAAAGTAGGATTAAAAAGAGAAGAAAATAGATTTCAAAGCTGTTATGTTTTCTAACAGTAAGTGACACAACTTTTTTTCTAGAAGGTAAGAGTATAAAAAAGCAAAAACGAAAGAAGAAATAACCACAGACAATAAATAGTGAAATAATAAAATAATAAAGGTAATATTAACAGTAGTGACATGCACATGTACACATTTACATACGTACGTATATATATATATGTACATTTATACAGTTAAAGCTTGCATTTGAACAGGAACTTTTCTTCTAAAGGAACTCAAAGCCTCTAATTAAATAATGTACTGGGAATCCACTGTAGAACCAAGTAATAATTGCAATATCACTTTTCCAGTTAAATTTAAATAGTGTGCTAAAGTAAACAGAGCTGAAAACAGTTTACTAAAGGTACTCTTGGAGGGTGTAAGAGAAGTAGGAAAGTATAGTGGTAAATTCTTAGGAGCTGGAAATGGTCTATATTGTTTCCTTTCCAGTCTCCAGAATACAAAAAAACTGAAAATGTAAAAGGATAAGAACCATCCAATTTTACAAAGCAGCATTTAAACAGTATGCAGTATTGTGTGCAGAATATTAGTTTGAGACTTCCTAAGGCTTCCTTACCTTCCTTCAGGGACTGGTCAGGGCTGAGAATGCAGGAGGCACAAAGGTACCTAACATCACTTTAACCCCTCTACCTTTTGGTTTCTGTAGTTAGGGAGTACTGACCCAACACTCACTGAATGGAATAGGAATCTTTTTACTAACAGGAAGAGAAGAATGGGAAATAGGGGCTTTCCACTCAATTGAAATTGATGGGGCTTAAGAACATGCTATGTCTTGTGGCTGGTCCTCAGCACCAAGCCAGATGAGCCTGTAGTTCCTCTCCATTTCGTGGCTGAGAAATCGACTTGGATTCCCAGCAGTTATTACTGTCGTAAGGGTCCACTCCACACCTTTTTCACAAAGGAATTCCTGAGAAATTGTGTTGTAGGTACTTATGTTTTCAGAGCAGGTTTTTTTGAGAGGAATAAGTTACATATACAGAGTCTACTGACAATATGCAGTGAAGTGTGTCTGCTATTGAGCACTCAACAGTGTACTTCATGTGTCTGCGAATGTTTAAATCAGGATTATTTAGTATGCCCAAATGAAGTGGCATAGCTGAAGAGTGACTCACTGTTTCAACAAGAGCATTAGTGGAGAGCGGAACCAGCAGAAATGTTATCCTGATTCTGCACGGCTTCATCAGTTGCATCTCTACAAAGGATTGCAGACTACAGTCCCTGAGGTGAACAAGAAGGAAACTCAGGGTGCATTTCATATGAATACCAACAGTACCCATGGCAGATGAAGCACAGATGAGACGAAGCAAGCATATGAAACCTGGGAAGAAAAGTGTTCTGACCAACTCTAGTGTTATATAACAACTGGCCAAACAGAGCACAGAAGAAAAGGAGAAGGCAAATTATACATCACTATCACATCTAGAAAGAAATTGTGGTGACCATCTAAAGCTTCAATTACAAAAAAAATCACCAGTCTTTTTGACTATGCTACACAGAAGACTTTTACTTGTAAATACAAAAACAGGTAAACTCCCCTCAGCCGCTGAATATGAGAAGGTAGGAGTTCCTCAGGTGTGAAGCAAGTAAATTCCACATATTCCTATTTACCCCAGAAAAATCTCTGAGGACTTCCCTACGTTTCTACAAGAGGTAATAAATGACTGATTCTCCTTATGGCACCATGGCTTATTCAGGAGCAAAAAGATATCCTTTAGGGTTTTTGAGTAGCCTGATTTTTATCATAACCTAAATTTTGTGGGATTTTTCTCTGGAGACCATGGTAAGACTTCAAGCAAGCTCCCCTTTCTTCATTCCCCATGCTTACCTTAGGCATGGGGTCTTTTACACTGGGAAATGTGACAGAGGCCATTATATAGCCAATGTGCTGACTTGCTATCTGAAACCCCGTTTTGTGCATAGCGGGGAGGATATTCCACAGTGGCCAGTTCCATGGGCTATAAGGCCGCTTTTCGCTGCCGCAGCACCATAAAAGAGCCATGGTGTAGCTGAGAATTGTGCCTTACAACTGTCTGTGCCACTGGGATGTATCCCTTTGGAGGGATTAAAATGCCTAAAATGAGGGATGTAATGTAACAAGGAGAGCACGTAGAAAGACAAGAAATATAAAAGGGAGAAAGGGGAGGAAGTGATTTTGAAGAGGACTAATAAAGTATATGTCACCCTGCTGATTGCTTTTTCTTTTCTTCTTTCCTTTTCTTTTTCAGCTTAAAATGCTTCCCACTCTCAAGTGTCTGACTTGCCAGCAAATGAATTGCACTGAAAATCTCTGTTAGTATCCTATTAAAAAGGTGACGCTTTAAAGGCATTTTGTCCCATTATAAGTTTGAAGTGATGAAATATAAAAGTAAATATTTTTGCCAGTCTAGTCTGCCCTTTACAGTCCTGCTTTCCTCTAGAGAGACAAAATCTGCTGGCTCTGGATTGGATCCATTTGCAATTGCCAACAGATTCTCTCTGATGAATCTTCAAGCGGTTGAGTCAGGTTGGACAGGCAAAATGTCCATCTGTACCATCCCTGATGGATGTAACAAAGCTTGGAATGCATTCACAGTACCAGAGCAGCAATCAGGGGAGCAGAGAACAAGTGGAAATGCTGATCTTTATTTTATTTTATTTTATTTTAATCTTATTCTATTTTAATTTAACTTAATTCAGTTTTTAATATAAATTGAATATTTTCTGCATTTCTCTACATGGAAACAGTGAAGTCCTTTCCAAAAGCCTAACAAACAGGATGCTTAGGGGAAAAATTTTCAAAGCGAGGGTAAGTGCAGGATTTAATCGACTGGCTTCTGTTGATGTTTCTAAGAGTCATGCAGCTAAAACTCTGTGTGCTGCTTTGAAAAGATACCCCAAAAATGTCACCAATCTGGTAGGTAGGCAGCTGAAGGAGATAACAATGGCACATCTCTGTCTGTTTGTCTGATTTTAGGAAGATTATCTTAGTCTTATCTGATGACAATGTATTCCTAGGCATAATATTTCTATCAAAATAATGCTGCCAGAATAACATTTTCTATAGCTGTACTACATATTTTTAATTTTAATTTATATATTTTGTAGGAATGTTGTGTATTTTCCCTTTATTTTCTTCCTGAAAGAATATAATATGTCTTTTGTATCAGCAGCATAAACTAAAATTCTCCAATTGAATGGTTCAAAGTACTTTCCTTTGAAGATTTTATAAAGTATAAAGAAAAGTTTATTCAGGGAATGATATTATGGTCTGAAATAATTTGGGCTGAATTTGACCTTTGCTGTACGTTCCCTCTCAGCATGACCTGTAAAAGCCATCTATGAGACCTCTGTTTCTTCTGCATGGGAGATGAAGGGCACACAGAGCTCCTGCAGAGACAGTGTATGAAGTCAAAGAACAGGAAGTGATTCCATCTTGACTCAACCTAATCAAGTATTAGTTCCTGTCTAGGATGATAAACAATTCATGAGGAAAATTATGATCTAGTTATACAGCGAAGTGCTTGAATGAAATTCTGAGTAATCTTAAAGTAATAACGTCTTAGGTCGGACCAGTCTCCAGACAATCTTCTCCTTGTTATAGGAGAACCTTAGCTTCAGATTGGTCATCATCTTGCTGTCTATGAACGACTTCTTAGAACAAGCTAAGTTCTCCTTTAAAATGTACTATGGTAAAATCCATTAGGGACCACCTTACTAGCAATAGACTGAAGAAAATTACAGTTATTTTAATGAAACCACTTCATCTATGATGCTCCCAGAAGTGTTCTCCAAGATGGAATTAGGAGGAAGGAAATCTTTAGTGCCAAATCTACTGGCTCTATGCTACCCAAACCTTCCCTTTCTCTTTGGACAAATGCAATCTTTGTCCCATTTATAGCACTGTTTATTATAACCGATTCATACATTGGATCTGAACCACCACTTCTTATTCAGGCAATGATCCTGCTGAGTTCAAAGACTTCCAGCAATTCAACATGAGGTGTTTAGGGGTGTCTTTTCAAAGTAGCGTATTGGTTTAGTCACATAGCTCCTGCTAACATCAAGGAAAGTTGTCTGGTTAAATCCCCATGCAAACTTCCTTTGAAAAAATTACCCCTAAAGCATCCTGTCTGCTGAGGTTTGAAAAGGGACTTCAATCAATGTATTTGTTAAATGAAATGCAAAGAGGAACCATTATTTGTACCCTGGATACTGTGGCTTAATAAAGGATGTAACACAGCAATGGTTAAAACATAAGGGTTCTTATTCTGTTTGAATTAGTCTTCAAATGTTTGTCTAAAATATTCATACCTTTCACTTTACAAAACTGGACATAAAATTTCATTGGAGGAACCTTTACAAGATGACTGCTTGTATTAAAACCATTCCTCTAGTCAGAATGCTTGCATACATATATGTTAGTGTGTATGTGTATATCTATACACACAAAGTTTTTATCAGTTCTAAGGATTTTGAAACCCAGAATCAAAATTCCTCAGGTTTTTGGTGAGAATCACCTCATCTAACTTTAGATGTTTAGGTGTTTATTGTCTCAAATAAATTAGAGTCTCAGATTTCTCAGTATTTAATGGAGATAAACACTTTCAGAGTACCTCTCCCTTTCATTTTTAGATGCATTTTAGAATATTACTATGAATCCCTAGTCTAATAGGGAGACAAATTTTTACAGAGACTGACTTTTTAATTTGAGGTCAGAAGTAGTTCTTGTATAGGCCACAGATAAATTTAGTAAATTTCAGCGGAGGTTCAGGACATCCTAAGGTAGACACCTGCATTTGCTTAGATGTATCATACCCTGAACTGTATTAACTCTATTGATCAGATCCCTACTGATTGTAAAAGCAACACGCTCTAAGTAACGTGTAAACACCTTCAATTTGAACTTCTAAAACCAGATAATATTTATTTTTCTATGACAGTTATTCTTTCAAAGTTACTACTCATTCTCCCTTAAGTGTAATTAGGGTATAGAACTCAAATACTTTAGGGTAATTTGAGTACTAAAGATCTTACTGTAGTATGAATCTGTGCCTTAGTCTGTTTGGAAATATAAAATTGAAGCATCATACAACTCACTGATAAGACAAGGCAATTCTGTCATGTCTCATCACTTAACATATAGAACAGAGAGATTCAAAAATTAACCCGGATTCTAAAGTGAAAAAAATGCTATATTGCTGAGAGAAAGACAGATGAGCAACATAAAAGTGAATTTCCTGTCCTGCAAGTTTATTTTGCTGTATCAGGACTTGCTCTTATCCCAAATTAGGGCAAAAAGTGGAAATACAGCAGTGGTAGATTCTGTGACAACATTAAACTCAGAATCACAAAACAGAATCATGGAATTATTTGGGTTGGATGGAACCTTAAAAGATCATCACTGCCATGTGCAGGCATATCTTTCACTAGATCAGGTTGCTCAGAGCCCCGTCCAACTTGAGCTTGAGTGTTTCCAGGGATGGAGCATCCCCAGCTTCTCTGGGCAACCTGTTACACTGTCTCACTACCCTCACAGTAAATATTTCCTGATGGCATTTTAAAATCAAAATGAATGATTTCTTGCATCCCACACTATCCTGTTTTCACATGTGAAACCTCATCAGATATTTTCTGTCAGTTTTGTTTAGCATTAATGCGTATTCCTAAGAGCTACTGTACTAACTTATCACTGTTTTTCAGATGTGTCCTTGCAGAATGATATCTTCTAACAGGCACCACAGCAACAGTGTTCCATTGACAATCACAGTGGTGCAACCAGAGCATAGATTACATCAGGGGATATTTAATCAAGCCATGATGTTTGGACCCTGTTGGTGAATGGCAGCTGAGTTACCTGAGTTACAATATTCAAGAGTATTCATGAAAGCTAAGGTAAGCATAGACAAGTGTCAACAGAAATATTTCAGACAGAAATATTTTAACTGTGGTCAAATTAGGATGAAAAAGAACAGCATTAACTTTTGGGGATTTTTTTTTAAATGAGAAGTATCAAACTTGCAGCAAGATGACACTTTCGAAGAAGAATAACAGAGCATGAAAAGTATGAAAAGTAAGTTTCACATTCCAAACACACCCCTCAAAAAATGTTTACAAAAATTTTAGAGACAGATAGACATATAAAGATGTCTGGGATTTTTACCCGTAAGTCTAAATAGGGGAATATAAAGGCTTTGAGCTTGATAATTCTGCATTAATATTTTTGAACATCAATCTCATATTAACTGAAAAGCTGAGCTTATCCTGTACAGAAGAGGAAGAGGAAGAGGGAAAAAAAAGAGAGAGAAGAAAGAAAGATGAGCAAGGATAGGTTACAAGAAAAAGAAAAGAGAAAAGAGAAAAGAAAAACAAAAAAGTAAAGAAAAAAGACCTACGGGATGTTTTTCTTAGTTTGACTGGTAGGTTCGAAACTATTTAATACCTAATTATTATTGTTATTACAAATACATCTCTCTAGTGGGCAGAGTGTTTAGCTACCTAGAAGCAAACTCAGTTTTGTTCATAGCAACAATTACACCACAGAACTTACTCAGACCTTCTATGTTGCCTCTAGCAATTGCTATTAGTAATTGCCCAAATCCTCACTCACCTGGGGAGGCTGCTTACCACACATGTGAAACCACATGTATGAGTTCATGTGTGCATGGAGACTTACCTCTGCCTGTACGTTCAGCATACTGAAGAGCTGTCTTGAAATGGTGTAGTACCTTGTTCACTTAAGTAGGACTGTCAGACTTTATTAATAAAAATTAATTGTGAAGCTCCCTCATTCCCACAGGAGGGCTTCTAAGCACTCCATCAGAACCTGAAGTGGGATCTGGGGTCAGAAACAATCAGAAAGTGATATGACATGGCAACAAAGACTGCAAGGTTTTGATGCGGTTGTGTATTTATTTCGTCGACAGAACTGATCGTTCCTAGCCCACGTTCTGCTTCTCTGGTACGCCCACCCATCCTCCCCCCACTCCCTCCACCTAGATTCTCATCTCTCCTTTTTTTTTTTTCTTTTCTCCCAGTCTCTCTCATGCCAGAGACCTGTGCAATATCATTTTCCGCATAATGAAATCTAGAGTGACATTAATGTAAGTGTAATTTTATAGTGGGGAATGGGCCTAGCTGATCGTTTCTACCTGCTGTGTTTTGATGATAGACATTGGGATGTCACCATCTGTGTAATGAAATTTCACCTCCGTAATGGTTCAGATTATCAAACATTCTTCCAAGCTGTCTCGTAGAAATTTATTTATTTATTTACTCAATAAGGGTGGTAAAGTTGCTCATCTCTGGGAAGCAGAAGGAGGGTGGGAAGGGGGGAGGGATG
>NW_009598025.1:2436-3758 GCF_000690535.1 Cariama cristata | reverse complement strand
GCGCAGGTCCCGGGACAGGCGCCGCTTTGCGCAGGGGCACTCGGCACCGTTGGGCCGGCTCTGCGTGCCGGGCAGCACCAGTCCAGTTGAAACGGGAGAGAGAAGAGAGGCAGGGAAGGAGGGAGAAAAGGGCGTGGAAAGGGTGATGGAAAAAATCTTTCAGAGATTTCTCGAACACACACCATGAGACGCTGGCAGGTTGCGGGGACGGGAGCTCCAACCCAGAGCTGCGGCTGAGCAGCGCAGCTCCTCGCTCCCCACAAACGCGTCCTACCCTGTAATGCAAAAAGCATCTGTTTAAACTGCTCCGACGTGACAACACACGCATATAAGGTGGTGCCCTGAGGAAAAATACCATTTCCAAATAAGCAGCTCACGCTGCACAACTCAGCGCTGCACAGAGAAACCGACTGACGGCTCGCCGATGAGTCGGGATTTTCAACAGTTTATTTGCCGAGCAAGCACACAAACAAAAGATCAATAAGAATAAATTAGAACGGCACAGACAGCGATACAGACTGCATTGCACCCCTGAGAGACCGCACAAGCCTCTGCTTCCCCCATCCACAGCCTAGCATGCGTAAAGAGTGACTCATTTTCACTGCAGAAGTCGTAGGGCATAAAACCTTCTGGAGCATGTCAGCTCAAACCGGGGAAAAGCCGGTCTAACCCGAGGGCGGGCAGCCCAGAGCCCCGGCGTGCGGACGCTTACCCGCGCTCGCAGGGCAGCTGCAGACGTGGGCCAACGCGTGCTGAAGAAGACCGATCACCAGTCGAGGGGTTTACGCAGCAGCAGGATACGACCACCTCCCAAGGCTCCACAGGCACCCCAGGATTTAAGGACAAGCACCCAGGAGGGTGCCGAGGGGAAGGCTTCGAGGTGGCAGGGCCGCGGCGGCGGGTTAAGCGCAGCAGCGGCGGGGAGTGGGACAGAAGCACAACGGCAGGGGCAAGCGGGGAGCGGGACAGGAGCCGGGCGAAGGCGAGAGCGCAGCAAGAAGGGCAAACAGGGCTGGCACGACCGCACGGAGACCACCCTAAAGCGGAGGAAGACTTTTACCCGGGCTGGCGAGCTGCACCCCAGGGCCAGTGTGGGGAGGAGGGATGCTCTGCACCAGGAGCTCCTGGACATGCTGCAGAGCCTGCGGTACAAACGAACCAGGGGGCAGAGAGGGGAGATGATGTCTGGCTAATCAGCCAAATGAAAGCAGGTGCCAAAAAGGAAATGGAGGAGGAAAACAAGAGGAAAAGCTGTAGCAGGGCCGGTTTCAGCAGAACGGCATGGAAGGTGCCCTGCGCCGCTCCCGTACAGCCGTGAGCTG
>NW_009598025.1:364-2325 GCF_000690535.1 Cariama cristata | reverse complement strand
GCCGGTGGGAGGAACGAGCCTGTTTATAACCATGTCAGGTCACTGCGCGTGGAGCTGAGCCCACCGTCTTCACCCCGGCTCCCCGGGGACAGAGGATCTGCAGGCCCTGACCCCAGCGGTTGCGGTATTTTTAAAAGCATAATACAGCTAGAGAGGTTGAATGCTGTGTGATAGCCTGCGATCCAAATAGAGGCGTTTTCCCGAGACTTGCAGAACAGACAACAGAGTTGTGCAGAAATGTGTAAACACTTCTTCTCACCAGAGTGGCCACTGGCTCACAAGCTGCTGCCGGAGGAACCCAGAGGCTTAGATCAGAAACAAGGATCTCCATGTTAAACCTGAATAATTCCAAGAGAGACCAATTTTCAGGTCCAGAACTTTCATTTCCCACGAAACAGAAAGAGCCGGAGGAGGGAGGACGTGGGAGGAAGGCTCCGCACAGCCGCCCGGCCAGCCCTCCCCTCCCGGGAGCTGGGGGCAGGACACTCTGCAGACAGCACTGATAAAAGCTCTTGTATGAAGGAAAAAGCCATCATTGATAGATTTTTGGTTCACAGCGACACAGCACACTGCAACCTCTCACTCTGCATGTTAAGGAGGTGACGCGGGGGGAGGAGGGAGATTTATGGCAGCTCCCGTCATAAAACGACCTGCTTTTCCGCACAGCCCTTCCCAGATGGCTGATGCGCACGGGGAGTTTCTAAGGGTGATCTGAAGGCCGGTGTTTGCCAGCCCGTCCGCACTGTACCGGCATTATGGAGCCCAGCTAGAAACGGAGCAGCTCCGACATTCACTCTCTCCCTGGTTGCTAGGTGAGAACAGTTTCTTGACTATTTTAGTAAAAGGGCTGAAATTATACAACCAAAGAAAGGCCCAATGCAGCACAGCCCATTAGAGTCCCCCAGCTGCACACATCAGACCGAAGCCAGCGACAGAAAACGCGCACAAATAACACTTTCGTACGCAGATGCATTTTTTAATAAGCCAGCAATTTGCTTCTCATGGATTCCCTCGCCAGCCTCGCAAGCAACTTGTGACTAACGAGCCCGTTCCCAGGCAATGTCACTCAAAACACTCGCGGGCATTAGGCAACCCAGCAGCCGGCTCCAGGAGAGGACGATGGTTTAGGTCATCTAATCCATCATGTGTTTTCTAACCTCGTAATTAGCGTCACACAACATACTCGGGGGATTAGCACGAAGGAGGCTGCGAAGCAGCAGAAGTTTTAAGCTCCGAGGCCAGCTCCTGCTGACCGTCCTCACCGCAACCCCGGGCCATCCACAGCACCTCCCAGCCAGCTACGAGCCCCTGGGCTCAGCCCTCCGGAGCCCGGGAAAGGTCGGCATGCCGGGATGAGCATGGAGGGCTGGCCGGGGTTTTGTCTCTCCCCTCTTCCCCAAAAAGCACAACCCTCCAGTACCAAGGCAGAGCCTCGGGGTGGGTGCTCAGGCGCTCTGCGGAGGGGCAGGGGTACCCACGGCACCTTCAGCGGGGGCTGCTCCGGGGGTACGGCTGCCTGCTAAATAAATCTATCACGGGGTCTAAGTAAATTGTGGGGACTGCAACACACAACGTCAGCAACCTGCTGCCTGGTCAGGAAGGGACCCCAGGGTGGGGGTAAGGAAGGTGCCAGACTTCCCACGTCGGAGGGGAGCTGGATGGATGGGCATTGCCCCAGCCCCCGGCCAGGGGGTCACCAACATCCCCCCAAACTGGCAGAGTGTGATGGGCAGCCGGAGGGGTGACAAGAGAGGGCAAGGGGCTGGGCACACAGGAGGGCTGGGGACATGGAGTAGCTTCATCAGCCTCTCATTCCCAGCTTACAACAACTTTATTACTCAAGAACTTAAAAGCATGGTACTGCTTTTATCTCTTTTTTTCAAAGAAGGAGACACAAACAGCTTAAGGACTTTCACATTTCAGCGGTGGGGCCTGCCGGGCTTCTCAGGGCCTCTTTTCCA
>NW_009598025.1:0-243 GCF_000690535.1 Cariama cristata | reverse complement strand
CTCCATCTCCAGATCAGGAGCCTCCTCCTGCTCTGTGCCCTGCACCACGGTGGGTCCCCCACCTCCACCGGCCCCAGTGTGCACGGTATCGGCATCGCAGCCTGCCGTGACATTTGGTTCAACTCAAACAACTGCAGCAACAACAACAAAAATATCAAGTGATGCTGAGAAATCCCATGACCCAAAGCCACAATGCTGCTAAACCACACATCGATCACCCCTCCCATCCTGGCCGGGGACTGG
>NW_009598024.1:15373-15706 GCF_000690535.1 Cariama cristata | reverse complement strand
GCGGGGAAGGAAAAACCCCTAGTAAAACCCTAGTTTGAGAACATAAAAAAGAATCAGCACATGAGGGAGAGATTTGGTGGAAACTGTTTTCTTCGTTATTCATTGATGGCCATCTCCCTAAAACACCAGGGCATGGGGTGCTGCTGCCTAGCATTTGTTTATAACACAAAGTACGAAGGTGCAGTTGACCCAAGGTCACTTCAAGTTCAGAATCAGCCTGGTAAAGTCTGTCTGGCAAGACATGCATCAGCAGTACCCTACCTCAGCAGCTGGGCAAAAACTACTGCAGCTGCCGTTTGCTGTCCAGTCTTGGAAAGATGGCTTTACAGCCCT
>NW_009598024.1:1269-15342 GCF_000690535.1 Cariama cristata | reverse complement strand
AAAATACAAGTCTGCTGTGATGATTTCATTCAGGTCATCCAGGGCACTGCGTGTCCTCATAATAATTTGTCTGTTTGGAGTGTCCTGATGGGCCACAATTGCATAAATCTTCGTGTGGGGGAGGCAAAGAGGACGTTCACCACTTCGCAATCCGGACAAGAAACACCGCTCTGTCTCGGGGCGTGCAGGGACAGTGGCTTCACCACAGGTTCAGAAAGGTGCAGCCTGGCTTTCTCACTGACACTAGCCATTTCCAAACAACATGCTGAGGAGGGTGGCACTAGGTGGTCGTGCAGCAGCCGCCCCCCGCACGGCCACCCCATGTGTCCCATCTCCAGCGCCATGGCCCCCCTGCCCTGCAGGGCTCCCCTCCCCGAGCACCCACCGCTCCTTCCCCTCCCCACGCTGTCTTCCTTGCTCGCTTCAGGTTTGGGAGCAAGGGTGAAACGTGGGCCTGAATCTTACTGGTGAGGGGAGTAGTTTACATTAATTAAAAATATTTACAGCTTGTTCTTAAGCTTGTTTTCCTGGAGTTGTACAAATCATGCAAACAGATCTTTGCAGTTTAGGCAACTGCACTGTAAAACTTCACCTGTTCTCACTAAAAACACAAAAAAAGGCATAAATAGGAAAGACTGGAAATGATTAACAACTAGTCCCATAAAAGTAAAATCAGCTCTACCTGGGTGAGATTTTCTATGCAGAGTGAAGTCCCCATTTACCTTTTACATTTCAGAAACAGCAGAGGCAACTCCTGCCCCGGGTCCCCCTTGCTGCTTGATTGACTCAGAGGAATATTTTTGATGCTGTTTCACACTGCGCTAATGAGTTTAAAACCCAGTCGGTTCACAGCAGCTGAGCGGTGGCAAGAGCACAACCCTGAGCTGTACCCGGCTACAGACTTGCCTGGAGGAGAGGAGGGAAACCTGAAAGCACCTTGCAGACTTGAATGCTTGAAGGAAAGTTGTCTAAGAGTTTGTTTTAAATCAGGCATCCATGACTGGCTTTCTGCACATCGGCACTCCTGCTGCTGGCCCTCCTGGGCTCTGCTTGGCTGCTGGTTCATGCTGCTTCGTCTGTCAAGCTCTCCGCCTGCTCTGTGCAATGGTGCTTTGCCAAGGGAAGCTCACCCTCGGCACAGGAGCATCCCTGATGGAAAGTGCCTGGGTGCTCTGGTAACAGAGTCAGCACCAAGTCTGGAGCCAGACAGTTAAATAGATTCCCTTGACCAGCACCCACATTTTTCAATGCCTTTTAGAAAGCTGCTTTTGCTGAAAAAAAAAATCAACAGCAAAGAGATTAAGACGTCAGGAAATGCTCTTGCTGACTTGGTGCAAAGAAAATATTTTTCTTATCCGAAACAGCAGAAGCAGCTGAATAAGCCACTTCTCCTTCCTTCTTTTCCTCTCCTCTCTCTCTACGTCTTCTGCCTCTGCAAAGGATGTTTCTTCAGCCATTTGACATCCCATCTAGCATATTTATTCATGATTTATTCTCTTGCATGGTCAGCTCCTAGGACTATTCAAAACAGTGGACACCTCTTGGTTTGGCTCCTACCTTGCACCGATGGGCACGGCAAAGCCTTCTGCTTGGATCCATCACACTGACACGGTGGTTACAGGTTTTTACAGTGCCACAGAAACAGAAGCTGAAATGATAGCACATGAATTTTCTTTCTGGGATTCTGAATCTCTCTGCAATAATCTTGATAGTTTACAAGCAGTAAATTTGTGGATGTAAGCCCATTATGCTTGAAAGCACTGCATACTGCAAAAATTCTTGCAGGAATTTGAGTGATTTCTGCTAGAAAGTGTCAGGCATTGCTCCCATGATCACTACTACAAACTATGATCCTAATTAAAAAAAAAAAAAAACAAACACAAAAAAACCCACAAAAAGTACCTTTGTGTTCAGAATCCTGGCTCCTTGCTAGTGTAAATTATTATTTCCTTCCCCTCTCCTCTGGATTTCTTTGTTCCTCTAAGCCAAGAGAGGTAAGGAACAGAGAGTTGGATCCTTTTCTTACAATACCATACATCAGGAGGAGCTTACTAAGTCATTCACCTGTACAGCCCCCACTGCAAGCACTGTGGTCACAACATGGTCTCCAGCAACGTTATTAACAGTGATGATTAATGGACAAGTATCTGTCAGAACCAGTGTGGGAATAACTGATCATCCCTTCAGGCAGGGGGACGCACAGGATGACCTCTCAAAGTCTCTTCCAGCGCCGTGACTCTGTGATAACACGAGGAGAAAAGGATCCCAGCTTGATTTTCAAGTAGTCAGCTGTTTGCAGGGCTGCAGCTACCAGCTAGGAAAAAAAGCATCCTTCCTTCTGCAAGCAGAGCTCGTTGATAGGTGTGCAAATTTCTCCTGCCACGTACAATTTTCAGGAATATTTGGCTATTTTCTTCCACATATTACCACACTTTACTTGTACTATGATGCTACCTGCTAATGGCAGCCTCCCTGTTCAATATGATGCTTTTTGTGATATCTGTAATGTATAGGCCTGGAAATGGAGCCTGGATTGCAGTAGGCGTCCTGCTGCCTTGTTAATTTAGAGAATTCAACCAAATGATCTTTCTTAGAATTCAACCCAATGATGCATAGTAGAACTACTATTTTCTTATCTGCTTCAGTGGAAACAGATTTATGTTAGAGAAGAATGAAAACACCGTATCTCAGAGATTTAGCTTTTTCTAAAGCCATTGTCAGCATTGCTCTTCTTTCTATCTTCCACAAGAAAACCAAAAACAAGAGCACACTTTAATGAAAATTTCATTTTTTTAATAAAGATCCTCATTTTGAAAGGGGAAAAATATTTCACCTGGTGAAAATTTTCTAGATGATGATGTGAACAGAAGTATGATGGCGTGAAACTGGTGCCACAGCAGCAGCTCATGTGCCTGATCAGGTTTGTTCCCAGGTGGTGGCTGTTCCTCGCTAACTAGGCATTCATTACCTTCCCTACTGCCCCCAGTAGCACCTTGCTGGTAGCTCAGGGGTTGTTTGTGCTAAGTTAGGTGATTTGACCTGAACTACCTTTGGGATTGCTGACATGATTTTTCTCCGTCGGCTAGACTTCAGCTTGTACTAAAGGAGTGGTAGCAGATGGGAGGGAATAGGTACTTTTCAGAGCCCTCTAGGTTTTTGCATGGTGTCTGCCTGCAACCTTTCCACAGGTGCTCAAAGCCTAGCTCTAGTGTTATCCACTTGGTCCTGCATGCTGCCTGTCACTCATCTCACTGGGTAGGGTCTATGATTTTCACCACCTGCAAGTTAGACTGGTGAATTTTGTGATAAACTGGGGCTAGATGGATATGTCTGGGAAAAAGAGAAAAAAGAAAGAAGTGAAATGTAGTAAAGATTACGGAAGTAGAAGAAAACATAATTGGAAGAAATTAGAGTACTACTCAGGAGAGAAAAGAAAGAAAGAAACAAAAAAAACCCAACCCCCAAAAGCCATCGCAGCAGAAAGTGCTGCTAACAACAGAGTTGTGCCAGCGTTGGCTAGAGGGGAGGTGCTTCTGACTCCGTGCACCGTGTTCCTCTCCATCTCTCCTGCCGAAAACAATTCTGTCTATAACACCAGTAGATATTTTGGCTTTGTCAAGGTTATTATTAACAAACCACTAATTGCTCAGCTAATGATATTAAAAAACCCCAAACAATTAAGGCCTATAAAATTCATATAAACTCTCTGCTTTTGTAGGAGCTGTCTGGCAGGGATGGCACAGTCCCTTACACGGCGCTGAAGGTAAGTCCCAGCTGGCTTCCAGGTGGTGTAAGTCATTGTGTCTGTGGGAACTCATGCTTCTCAGCAGAGGTGGGAGGGGATCTGGAAAACTGCTTATAGCAAGATAATAAAAGCTAGTTTTGAATTTATATTTAATTTCCTAGGTGAAGGAATGTTCAGCTATTGATTAGTTTGATTAGTAATAGCTCTGCAATAATTAAGCTGAAGCAATTCCTTCTGATCTAGGTTTCTTTCTGGTTAATTTAATTAACAAAGAGAAATGCTAATCTTGTGAATGAACAGATGAGTTAGTACTGACTTCTCTTTGAACTTCGAGGTTAAATATAACCCCCTTGGCCTCATCATCTTCTCCATGTCTGTCTCCCGTCACCTGCCTTTACTCCACTCTACTCCAGGCTAACTATCCCCTTTGCCTTCTCACCTGGGTAGGACACATCTTCACCATCCATTTGCACCAAATGTTCCTTGCTTCCTTCTTTTTTACCTTCCTGTTTAAAGCTTTAGTTTCAGTAGCGGCCTGCCCTCAGCAGAGGCAGCACCGAGACACTGCTGGCATCAACTCCCATGGCTTCCCACCACCACTGCCCACGACACCCCTCTAGTACGGCCAGGACCTGGGGAATGATGTATGAAACAACACTTCTGTCAAAGTGACACTGCATTTGTTGGTAAGAGACTATTTTAGGGCACACAGATTTATTTGGCCTTCTCTAAGACCAGACCAAGCCATTTGTTTTTCTTCTAGTGAATCCCACTAATCAACCTGCCAAATATTTCATCGGGGTTCCTGATGGGAAAACCTACAGAGAAGCTAATGGTTATTATGATCACTAATATAGCTTATCTTACTGGAGGGCCTTGGTCATGGATCAGGAACTTGTTACGCTGAGTGCTGCCAAATGCGGATCACATCCCACATTTTTCCCCATAGAACTTATCATCTGAATAGACTTTGTCAACAAGTCTTCCTCAGGATAGAGTACACCTGGACTGGAAATACTATACAACAAGAATTACATTTTTGTTATTATTTATACTTATTCAAAAGTCAAACCATCTGTATCCATGACCCTGTTTGTGACTGTGTCACAAATTCTTCCACTTACCATATATGCATAATCAAAAGTCATAATTTTATTTTGATCATGTTCTTATTCTGTACTAATTGATACATGCAATGCTAAACATTGCTTCTAGGTTAATTTCTTAAAGAAGAGTGAATTGCTTAGAATATTGCAACTAAGTCTAAAATAATGCATGTCTTTTATTCATGTGTATACGGTCTGCAGTTTTCACATAGTCTGGGTGAATTTCACTTTTATACTATACATTTTTAATAAATTTTCAGCTAGGGAGGATTTCATTCCTCTTTAGAACTGTCTTGTTTGAATCCTCAGATTAAGCTGAAAAGATGCTGTGAAATATTGAAAAAGAGGAGGAACCAGAGAAACATACAGGTGTTCATCAGTAGCGAACTGCAGGACACTACAAGTCAGTGAATTGAACTGATAAATGCGTTTTCTGTATAACATCACAAATCTGTGTTGTACTGTTCATCTTGCTGCCATGAACATACAGGGGCTGGTAGGGGTAGGGGTCCTCTTCAAATATTGGAACAAGACACACTGTGCTGCTGTTTATGTAATTATCACCAGCATTGTCTTACATGGTCAGTTGTAAAATAATTATCATAGAAATTATCAAAACTGGACTTCAGCGCTCCTCAGAGTATTCCTGCCTGAGCTGGTTACTCTCTCTAGGTTTCAAGCTGGCTCGACAGGCAAGCAGAGTGTTTTTAACGTTCCTACACCCGAGTTCAGACTGCACACTTATTCTGTGCGAATTCAGCTCTCACAATGGCTTGTAGTGCAATTTGTTCTTCAACGTGATGTGTATTCTTTTTGTGGTTCTTGTGGGTTTTTAAAAAAACTGAGAACAGAGAAAATACTGTGACCTTGAAAATTTCCCTGTCACATAGCCTTCTGTCCCTATTTACCAGCAAGGTGTGTGGATATTTTGTAATGTTTAATTTTTCCTTCCATCCCCATTGCTGATGTTTGACTCTCCTAGTAGTCTGCACCTTCTATTTCCCTTGTGCATCACCAGTTACTGATTTATGTGTCCCCTTTGGAGCTGTGAGACACGCAGCTGGACGCTGGCACTCACCCAGCCTTGGCGTTTGGGATTTCCTCACCAGTGGGAGCTGGCAGCGGCTGCCCAAAGCCTGGGAGGAGGAAACATGAGTGAGGTTTGGTCAAAGGTGGTCAAGGATCCAAATCTTACTTGTCTTTTTGCTGTATCATGGCCCCATGGGAATATTTTAAGGAATTACTTTGAAAATGAGTTAGATGTCATGGAATTTGGTTTGTGACATCTGCCACCCATTACTGAAAGCAGTTGTCAGAGGCTTCAAGCTTCTGTTCCAGAGTGGGCAGTAGAAACAAGAACAGTTTCCAAATTTGAGTATTGACTCAGAGATTTGCTGAAAGCCAAGGCAAATGCAAAGATAACTATAATTTCCTGCTGTAATTTCGGTATATGTCCTTCTATGGTTAGGTCAAGAATATTACTCTTGGGTGGTGGGTAGGCTGGAGACAATGGAGGGCTCAGAAGCTAGGAGCTAATGGATAGAACAGAGAAGAAGCTGGACAGTCTACAGCAGTGTGGGTGGACAGTCCTACCAAAAGCCTGGAGAGGGGCCTTCTGGTTTAGTGTCATCTATTGCTGCAAATAAACTATTTCATGATTATTTGATTTCTCTTGAGTCCAAGAAATCATGCACTGAAATATTTTTGTAAGTAGTCTGAATTGAAATAAATGTCCCTGGTTTTGTTGCAAAATGCTAATTATTTAAAAAAAAAAAAAAAGGCGCCTTTTATTTTTACCTAGTTATTTAGGTCAAAAAGAACATCAGTGTTTATCAACATAAGGCTTATGTGGGATGGAGATCTTGCCTATCTGGGTGACCTTCCCCTTTGATGGGTTCCTTTTTCTGTGTTACAGTCCCATAGCCTGTGTCCCGTGCCCTGCTGGAGTGCTTCTGTCCGTTGGAGAGGGGAGGGGGTTCACCATTATTTTTGAGTCACTGACTCATTTGAGTACATTTTTTTCTTCTAACCACCCATGACTATTATGGGATGTGTGTCAACACCCCCTCCCTCCCACAGTCACAAACCCTCCTAGTTGTTCCCCTGACCTCTACACAAGCTCACACCCAGATGCAAGTGTCTACATGTGCTCCGGTGATATCTGATGGTGTCTCAGGGGCCTCTCAGACCTCGCTACTTCTGTATGCTGAGAGACAGAAATTGTGAATTTAGGCAACTTCTTTTGTTTTCTTTTGCCCTTTTACAAGGATTAATGAATAGCTGAATTCTACTTGGCTTGATTTTTTTTTTCTGTTCTTAGAGCTTGCTTCTGTACATAACGATAATTTCCTACTGAAATGCTTCTGCTGCACTTTGCCTGTTTCACTTCCCTTCCAAGCGAAGTGACTTCAGAGTAAATACCAGACCAGTACTCAGTGTGTCTCCTAGCCTGGGTTAAATCTGACCACATAGCCTTGTGATTTTATCCAGCTTCTGATTTCACCAGCAACGGCTTCCAGTTTTGAGCTAGAGAAATGTTATGTTTGCTATGAAAAGAGCACCCAGGTTTTCACCGGTGAATTCCCAACCATCCACAAGGCAGAGGACATCTCTGAGATCCCTTGTTCAAACGATTCACTCCTCTGAGCTGAGAAATTAAGAGAGAAGGGCAATACTACATTCAGAGGGTTTTACCCTATCATTTTCAGGTCCTCATTTTATTACAAGGTCTGGAAAACCACTTAGCATATATGAGAGAGCTCAGCATAATAATAACAACAGAAACGATATTACTATTATTATTTCTGTGCTGGAGGAGGCACTGCCCGTGGCTACATGACAGTGCAGAGCTCTCTTCCCTCCAGAGCTTTAATAAAACCAAGAGGGAAGAAGAGTAGCAGCTTGTTGCAGCACCTAGCGAGTTGTGGGTTTGGTTGGAGGTGCAGCGAGGGTTATCTGAGGGCAGGTTCGCAGGCAGCCAAGGTGCATCGTGCCAACCCCTCTGAAATAAAGTGCCCCAATGTACCTACCTCTCTGGCTGCGGGAGCCCCCAAGGAGTAGTTGCTGGCCAAAGGCAGCAGGAGCACACGGCACACCAAGCGTTCCCGCTCCCCTGAGTAAAGGGCTTACATCAAAGCTAAAATAGAGGGGCTGCTATCAAATACAGGCGTTGCTGTGGCATCCCCACACTGGGGCTGGCTGTGGGGGCAGAGCCTCCGGCAGCTCGCAGGCCCTGGGTGGGGGGGAACAGCCTGTGGAGCCCCTGTGGCCGGGGTCTCCTGCGCACAGTGAATGCAAACCTCAAAATCAAAAGGCTGCTTTGTACCCCGCTCCCACAGGCATTGTTGGCTACACAGGGTGCGTAGCGACTGAGAGCTGGGACTTAAAAGTGGAGGGCAGTTATTGCAGTGGGATGAAGGGCAAAAAGAGGACAGCAAGCTGCAGGGCAGGCTGCATAGCTTCTGCCAGTGCTAGGGGATGGCACACCTGCTTTCATGTCATCTCCATCCCAAAACATAACACTGGGAATCTCTCACTGCTGGCACAATAGGCAGTCTTAATGAGGGACTCAAGGAAAAGGCACCGGTACCTTTTACCTTTTTAATTTGAGGCTTGTATTTGATGTGAGGGCAGCATGGACGAACACATGAGGTTACCTGCAGAAAAGCAAATATTAGTGTGACCTGGGTGGGACTGCTGGAGTGATGGCAAGGCACAGGCAAAGTGCTGAGATGGAGACAAGAATGAGAAGGGCTGAGATCTGCAGGGTTTAAACGAAAGCCTGAATCTGAAAAGCATGTGAATAGAAGATGAGGCTGTTGAGAGGGGTAGGATGGTCAAACCACCAAGGAGCAAAGCAAGCCATACAGACTGGAAGGAGACAATGGGGAGGGAGGGAAGCTACGGAGACAGAGGTTGCAATCAGTCTGAATGGAAGTATCAGAGAGAAAACAGTGCAGGTGAGAAAACATGAGAGGACAGGAGGATGGGGGAAACCATGACAGCTGCTACAATTTCTTAATAATTCAAATTATAATCCTTATAATTCAGATTATCAAGAATAATTTCAGCTATTCCATTAAACTTCTGCATTCAATGTGATAAGGTGTTTTCACGCCCACATGAGGAAAAGAGGCAAGATTTTTCGCCTACCCATAAAATACTTCTGAGCAAATTCTTCTATACAAGTCTGTGATGCCTTTCATGAAGTTATGTGTCTGGATGTGATCTTTGAAAGGAAATTCATTCTCTTATATTGCACGCTTTCGGTGTTGGTGGAAACGGATCTCGAACCAAGCCAGTTTTGTTAGTAAAAGGCATTGTATCCAAGCCATGGGATCTCTGTGTGCATCCCAAGTGACAGGAGTTAGTTTAATAATTCTGGACTGGTACCAGTAGCAACATATTTGTAAATACGTTCTGAGGAGAAGCTGAGTGTTTACAATATGGAGCCCTTTGTTGGCAAGAGGCATTTAAACCTATAGACAGAACCAGCTCTGGTACTGTCAGCTGTGCTGACAAAGGAATCATTTTTTTTCCCTGATGCTGTGCTGGCCTCAGCCAGCTCCCAGGAGAGTGTATGGGACACAAGACAGGGTAGTCCTGGGAGACCAAAGGCTCCTCTTTCCTTTTGGGGCTCTCTCTTTCCTTCTGCTACCTTCCTCATTAGCTGCCCCTGTCCATCTCATCCCCTCTTCCCAATACACGGGCTCCCAGATCTGCTCCCAGCAAGACGTCGCTGGAGGAGAAGGTGCTGTGTCACAGACTGAGCATACTGAGATCTTTTATGTAGGAAATGACAGTATTTAACCGACTGCTATCAGAAATGTTCACTCTCCAAGCTTCAACTTTAACTGGGAAAAAAATCAAACACTGTAAGATGACTGACTTAATTATAAACTGTCTTTGCTTACTGAACTATATCCAAATATTTAACCTGCACTAGGAAACATTCTGTGTTAGAAAGCTTAAACAAAAATTTAGAGTAGAAATAGAAGCTTTCTACCTTTTCCTTTTTATAGAAGTAGCAAATATTCTCCTTCTCCAATTAGTTTTCTGATATTTAGACGCATTTCATTCCTGAGTAACACACTTTCTTACTTGTGGTTTTCATAGTTTCCCAATTAGGGGAGGGGAAAAAAAGGTTTTTCATAATCTCCTGAATGAAATGCAGTCACCAAACTTTCAACATGCAGTTTCTTGCTGCAGTAAAGTCAGCTCTTGGCAGTAGTGTTAAACTGTACAATAGATACTACACAATTAACACCACAATAAGCCATATTCAGAAGGAAGCATTACAAACTGGGAGACACCCACCCCCAAAGAAACCCAAAGCCCCCCAACATTGAATGTTCATAGCCAGACATTTTTTTATTGCAATTTTAAGGTCAGTTTTGGAGGATGCCTTCCTTAATCAAATACTGTTGCCTTCAAAGATTAGTGTTCACAGCCTAATCACGCTGCACTTAGCTTAATTTGCTTTGCTATGGACTCATTAAATTCTTTTCTTTTGGTCAGAAACCCTACCATGGCTTGGCAGAGGAACAGGAAATCTCTGCTCTGTGCTACAGGGTTGTGACTGCTCTTTCATTTAACCCGTAGACTGGAGGGTGCTGCAGCAAATTACGGCTGGGGCACTCTTTCCTTCCTATGTAAAGAACTCACAATCCCTTAAAACATTTTGTCAGCCAAAAAGTTGGGACTTGCAGAGGGAGAAAAATTATTCTGATGTCAAAAACTTGCTTAGACTGCCATTAGATCAATTAGATCTAATGTTTAATTTTAGATGACCTGAACCCCCAACGGCAACAATCCCTATGACTGATCATAAATTTTTGTGGATGCTTTCATCCCATCTCAGCTTGCGATAGATCCAGCATTTGGTGATCAAGAAGAGAATTTCCTGAATTACTACTGTCATTTGAATGGCTGCTGTATGCTGAGAAAGGAAAATGCACTTCAGGAACAACCTGGCAACGTTTACCTGTTATTTCAACTGGAATCTGTGAATCAGAGTTCAGTATGAAATACTCTACTTCGGGCACAAGCAATAAATAGTGGAGGTTTTGCACTACAGTTTTGCTGGCAGCTGTGCAGCGTAGAAATCGCTGTCCTCACCAAAGTTTGGAAATCCATTAAAAAGCTGTGAGCAAACGTGTCACGATCCTCTCTATACCTGCAGGGATGTGGAGACAGATGTGCTACCTTGCAGTCTCACCTGGGCCCATGGAAAGTGTCTTGTCACACACAGAGTGAGCGGTAAAGTATTTTAATTGCTGGATGAGCTATTGCCTGGCGTTAGTTAGCTCTAACTCGACTCCCCACGTGCTGTAACACTCTTGACCTGCAGCTGAACTGCCCTAAGAGAAATGTCAAACTCTTTCCTATCTCTGGTATCTTCCAAGCCAACCTATTTGAATCCTCCATCAGAAAGGCAGGAACTGGCTTTCAGAGAGGATGTCAAATCCAATCTGACCAGCACTGACGAGGATGTCTCATGGTAGGATGACTGGTACGGCTGTTACAATAAAAGAAATTTTTTGTTTTTCAGAGATAAGTCAGTCAGAGGTGAGACCCACAAGCACATGTGAAGAGTCAGTGAAACAGGCAGAGCTACACTTTTAGCAGCATACCTTAAAGGAGTCGGCTTTACCACACTGGTGCAACCAGAGCTCTTGGTAGTATAGCTAGACATGCAGGACAGCACATTCGTACGGCTTTCTGTTTTCTGTACTATTCATTGTATTACTGAGACTCTCATTTAGAAGAAGTAATCTGTACATGTTGGCGAAGAAGTACTTCTGCCAGCAATGCGACTTTTGCTCCTCTAAACGGAGCAAATGGAGCATAAACTCGCTCTACATGGGATGGATTTCCTGGGGACTTTATTGGCAAACTTATCGGATGAAGACTCTATGGAAAAGCCACATTTTGGACAAATGGGCCATAATTTTAAGGAAGATGATGCTAGAATAACTAAGAGATTTTTGTACACTAAGGCCCTCATTATTTGCTTTTCTGGACTATTTTTCCTTAAAGAATTTAACTGTATAAAATGTTTGCAGCTAACTCTGAATTCTCATTTTAATTCAAGTATTTGGTGACAATTTTCCCCATGATTATTTGCTCATTAATACTGGTAAGTTCTGAAAGATTTTTTTAATGTTTGAGGTATTGGCTAGAACTGGAATCACATTCTTTTATCAACTTTTGAATTATGGTAGTTTGGAGAAAACACATTGCTAACTTGAATTTCGCAACATTTGGCTGTGTGGCTTTACGTGTTATCCCAGTAATAGTTTGATTCATCAGCCTCTAGCTAAAGCAAAACTCTCTTAGGGAGTCAAGGTGGATTTGCTTAGGTAAAACCTGTGGGATTTTTCTGTACTGGAAAATGAACACAATTAGAGAAATACATGCTTAGAAGGACAAACTGCTTTCAAAAAGCATAGGTAATATAATAATAACAAAGCAGTATAGTGTGTACTCAACTTTGACTACTTCTTTTGAAAATTAAGAAGAATTAAGGAGAATTCTTAATTAAGAATTCCTAAGAATTAATTTGGAATAAAAAGAATTATTTTAAAAATTAGGAAGAATTATGAAGAATGAATTTCTGTCACTATCCTTAACTTCCAATATTATTTATTCTTTAAAGATTTAACTTGCGGGGCTGCTAATCTGCTGTTTGTTGGGGGCTTGTTTTGTCCAGCTATCCTAGATGAAGGTCCTCTGTCTAGTCATCAGTTACAGATATTAACTGGGGGGGACACTACACGGCTGATCAGTTGCAGAAACGTCCTGCACAGGGAAACAAATAGATGAGTAAGATCTTTAGATCGCTACTGGTGGTAAATACTGTTCTGTTAAGTATCTGCATATACGTGATGAAACATTGCCTGTATTAAGCTTTCCAGCAAAAAAAGAACTCAATTTGAACAGAAGTGACTGAAGGGAGAAGCTGCAAACTTTTTCTTTTCCTCCCCCCCTTTTTTTTTTTCTGTTGCATGACAATGCAAGCAGGAATTACTACTTAAAAAAAAAAAAATCTGCTGGTGTGTGCTTCCTGTTGCAGTTTGTTTAGTCACAAGTCTGAATTAGGTCTCTCTGTTGGTTGGTTTCATTTACTATAAACAGGTCTTGTGCTTTGTTTCAATACATCAAAGCCCATAGCCAGGCACAGACAGGTAATGTAAAAGAGGGTGAGAAAGTTTACAGTCTTGCTTCATTGTTTCTTTAAGCCTTCCAGCCAAGGGTCAGAGAGATCACCCGGAGGTTAAAAGAAGGCTTGGCTGTTTGTGTTGGGTTTTGTTTTTTTTTTTTAATAAACTGGTTTCTCTTTTGTTCCTTTTCTAGAAACCACATGTAACTTTCGGTCAGAAAAGGGTAAAATGTGGCACTTCTTTAGCCAGGGTTACCGCTGCCTTGGGGTAACCGGACCAGGCAAAGGTGTAGGCTTCTCTCCCCGCTGTGCTGACGCCGGCGATGCTGTCCTTCAGGTGAGTACCCGCCGCTTGTTTTCTTCTCAAATCTCCATCCACCTGAAGGATGCAGATGGCTGAGGAGGGTATTTTCTCATGACTGACGCTGCCAAAAAAAATCACTGGTTTAGCCCTTTAAAGATAAAAGGGAATCACTCCCTCCCACAGCATTTTTAGTAAAGCTGCTCTAAAAGTTTGCTTCCTTCCAGCCTTTGCATCTCTCCAGGTTTCCCTCTCTCTTTTCCTCCTTTCTCTTTCTCTCTCTCCTCTTTTTTTATCTGCCCTCTTAAAACAACAGGAATGCTGTACTGGCCCTCAGCCAGCCAAGGCTCAGCGAGCAGGGTAAAATTTCAGTTCAGATTTACGGGAAGGTGTTGGGAGTAAAAATCTGGTTTGGTGAGTTTAAGGCAGGGAGTAGTCAAGAGACAACCTTGCTACTGTGAGTGCGGAGAGAAAGGGAGGAGGAAGGGGGTGTGTGGGGGTGAGAATTAAAAAAAAACCCACCCAGGCTGGGGATGGGAGACCAATTTTTCCGCTGTCCGGGTCTCGGTGCATGTTCCTGAACTCCTGCAGCCTTGTCGAGCTTGTAGGCAGAAAGTCGGGTCTGGGGGTGGAAGGGCTGCGTGGTGCCGGCGGGGAGCTCAGCGCCCCGCTCAGCGCCCTGGAATGTGCGGCTTAGGGCAGGGGCGAGCAGGGGCTTTAGCTTAGCTGGTACTAATTGCCAGTTTTAGTGCTCAAAACC
>NW_009598024.1:0-1238 GCF_000690535.1 Cariama cristata | reverse complement strand
GGTTAAAAAAAAAAAAAAAAGTCACAAAAAAAAAAAAAAAAAAAAGAGCAAAGAGCCAAGAGAGGGGTTAAGGCTGGGAGAGCTGTTGCTCCAAGCAGCAGTGTGAGGAGTTGCTCAACTCTCATTTAGCAGCGCAGGAGAAAGGAAAATGCGTTAGGTCGCTGCCCCGAAGCGTTGCCGTTGCTGCGAATGGTGCTGGGCGCGGAGACGGGCTCCAGGTAGGTACCGTCGCTTTTCGGTTTGCTCTGCTCTTCCTCTGCCCTTACCTGAGGGTTTCCTCTTCTGGGATTGGGTTGACAACCTAAGAGGACAGAAGTTAGCTCAGAAAATACATTTAAAAATATTTTTAGGGAGGAAGAGGGAAACGGAGAGGACTGTCGGGATTCTCAGTGAAGTTTCGGTGGCTCTTTCTAAGTGACAAATTTCTGGTGATTCTGAGGAAAGATGACAGATGAGAGGCAGAAACGGGTGTTAAATAAGGACAGAGTGAGAAGTGATCTGTAGATCTGAGAGTTTTAAATTAAAAGGTGTATCTTCCTCCATGTCAAAGGAAAACCGCAGCGTGACATGCGTGATGTCTTTGGAGTAAATTTTGGAAGGAGTATTTTGTTTGTATGGCTGTTTCTTCTTTTTCAACATTTAAAATACTGTAGTTTGTGCAGAGTGCAGAGCGGTGGCACAAGTGACAGGGAGGTGACAAGAGGGCTCTGAGATAGGCTGCTGTCTGCCAGTCTGTTACAGACATTAGCATAAGAATGGGATCTTATCTGGGAAAAGTTTCTGATGACTGTTTAAAATACGTGTATCAATCAGGAGGTCAAGCATCTCCTTCATTCTGAGGTATGTGTGATTAGCTGAGAAATACCAGGGACTCCTTATTCACGTTAAAAGAAATAGTTGATTTTTAATTTTTTTTTTTAGAAGGAAAGCTACACAGCTCGTTTCTTCTTTGGAATTTAAAATAAAACTTTGAGAGGAAGCCAAAATATTATAATAGTTAAAGATGGGCTGAGACCTAACAGGTCGCAAAATCCCTCCTAAATATTATCAGCTCAACTGAGCTGACCTGGCAGAGGGCAGGAGCGTAAAACCGAGCTGAAATGAGCCGCCCGAGGCTAACACGAGTTAAATATTGGTGCCTTTATGTGACTTTGCAAATGATAATTCGTTCAAGCCTGCAATTATTCTTCACCAGTCGAGTGGAGTTCACATGATGCGAGAGGAGGAAGCGGGCGCCT
>NW_009598023.1:0-2409 GCF_000690535.1 Cariama cristata | reverse complement strand
AACGATCCGATCGCTTCTTTCTTCTCTCACTTTTCCTATTGATCTGAGTGGACCCAGGTCAGGTCCTAACAGATTGCCTGAGATTATTGGGACTCTGGGCTCTGATTGACATTTCTAGTCTCTCACAAGCCCCTCCTATTTCTTTTAAGTCTCTCTCTCTCCCTCTGCCTCCCTCTCTCTCTCATGCCCAGAGCTCGCTCTCGCCGGGTTTGTCACTAGCTGCCTTTTTTTTTTCCCTCTTTTTTTTTTTTTTCTTCCCCTCCTTCCCCCTAAATCTGTTTACTGACGTCGCGATCTTTTATTTGAGTTGCTTTCAAATCTCGTTTTAGCGATCGCCAATCAGTTGTGTGTTTTACAAAGGTTTAACCCTGCCTCATGGTATTCTAATTATATAGAGATAGATTTAGATATAATTTCTTTCGTAGGCTCCAACCCCCCTTCCTCCCCCGGAGCATGGGAAGCCAAGGTGTCAGCTGTGAGCGGCACACGAGAGGGACAGGAAAAAGTTGTGACATTTAAAAATAAAGGCTCTCCCCCGCCCCAGTCCCCCTTTTCAGGTTTTCAAATTTACAGCCTTTCCTTGCCCGAGTTCATTTTGTTTTCTTTATTAAGATATTCCCTCCTTCCCTTCCCCCTCTCCGGTCCTGGCGAAGGTTACATCTCCTAATATAGATTTAAAAGTCTATTCGATTTTTTTTTTTAATTTGCATTTCCAGAGCTACCTTGAAAATTTTCCTAATGTACTGAATCTTTAAGGAGTTCTCTACATTTTGTCTGGGCTAACAGTGGGCAGATACAGTGGAAAAGCTAAGTTAATTTTCCTCCTAATAAGGGACTTCAAAGAGTTGTAGGTCACAATTTTACATCAAAGGCAGAAAAGAAGGCAAATTAAAATCTTAACAAAGGAGAGACGGGAGCAGCCCTCTGGGCCATTAGTAAATAAGTGGTGTGAAAAAAGGGACAATGACAGGCACTGGAATTAAACTCATTAACACCTTTTTGTCTTGGTGCGAAATCTCTAATTAGGAAATTTATGATCATTTTGCTTATTCCCTCTGTTCTGACTCACTACAAGGCTTAGAAGGAAGTACCTGGTACGTGCAACATTTGCAAAGGGAGCAGTGGCACGGGCTTGTGAGGAGCTATTGGGAAGGAGTCAAGATACGTTTTAATTACCAAATAAGATTTTTTTTTAATGATCAACACATTTTAAATTAGCGTTTGCTTTTTTCTTTTCTTTTTTTTTTTTTTTTTCTCCTTTGCCGCCCCTCCGTCCTCCTCCTCCTTCTCCGAAACCAGCGTGTGAGTTGCCATGCAGCCTTTTAAGAGTAGTTAAAGCACGGTTCAATCACGGCGCGCCTTTGGCCAGCGCCGGTGCGCCCCGCTCCGCCACTGCCGGCCGAGGGGGAGGCTGGCGGGGAACGGGGAAAAAAAAGTTCGTACAACCTGTGGGGCTGTGAGTACGGGCAGGGGAGGGGGGGCTCGGCCTGCCACCGTTATCTGCTTTTTAAAATACTCGGTGTTCAAATAAAATTTTAGAAAAAAAGTTTGAAGGGTCTTTTGAGGAGTTGAGACTGGAGGAGAGCCGTTTTCCCCTCTCTTCCTAAATACTCTCTGGATTTACTGCCTTTAAAATATGATTTAGGTACAGTATAACCACTGTGCCCACAGTATGGATTTTTTACAACTACGTTTCTTTAAAAATGAAATTCATGTCAGATTATGCAGTTAAAGGAATTGACCTTGATAGCTTGCTATAATAAAACTATATCAGCTTGTAATAAATGCGGATTATAGCAAAGCAAGCTCCAGAATTAAAATTCCCTGAATCAATATATGAAAATCTGTAGGAAACATCTCTAATCGTATTAAGTTCATCTTTATAGCATTTCCTATCTGCTAATCTAGTGCAAAAACAACTCTGGGTTGGAGGAATTTATTTTCTTCTATTCGACGTTACCCCTGTAATAGCTTTTGATAGTATAATGCAACGCAGATAACAATATTAAATTCAGTTATGAGTTTATTTCTTTTTTTAATTCAAAAGGAAAGCGGGCAGCGAACCCCACGTCCTGATTTACTTTCAACTTTTCTGTAGGAAGCGCTCGGCTGGGGCGATGCGGTGCCGAGGGCTCGGGGGAGAGTGCGGATGCGGACCACAACTTTTAAAAATACCTGCCTCGGAGAGAAAAGGGATCAAGATGAAAAATCGGACAAACCAGTCGCCGTTTGATGCAGTCTTGCTCGCCACGCTGGTGTAACAGCCGGGCTGTGCCTCCCACGGGCGGGCACGGGGGCACACGCGTGTCCCACTTAACCAGACCCGTCTTTTTGTGGCTGCACGTCTGGCACGGAGTGTCAAAGCCGGCGGGATTATTTTGTGATTTTTAATCAACAGCCCGATCAATA
>NW_009598022.1:0-1656 GCF_000690535.1 Cariama cristata | reverse complement strand
TAAAGGACACAATTTCATAAGCTGGACCCCAACCATCCGAGACTGGTTTGGATGTCTTCTTCTTGTCTCATTGTGTTGGTGGTTCTGTGTCGTATTCCGAGTTCCTCAGCCCCGCGCTCCTCCCGTCGCCAGACCGTGCATGGCTCACCGTTCTCGCTCCGTGGAAAATCCCAATTTCTGTGTCTATTGGGGCACTGCCAGGAGCAGGAGGAGGCAGGCAGCCCCCGTTGTAACGCCAGCTCGGTGGCAGGGAGAGCAAACGTCGGCCCCAGAGCTCTCCTGTACCAGGGCTGGGGAGACGAGTACCACACCGCCAGCCTACCCTGGATACCAAAACCTCTTACCCACGCGTGCCTGGTCAAGGAAAGCTGCCATTTGCAGTTTACTTGTAAGAATCTCTCCTATCCTAGAAACGCTGTGGGGAATCTGTATTAAAAAAAAAAAGAAAAAAAGAGAGGTTCTGAAATACTAACTTTCTCCTTAAAACGCAGTGAGGTTACACCACCTCATGCCTATGTGGTGTTGAAGGAAACATCTCCCTTCTTTTCATCAGCTGAAAAACTCTTTGCTTTGCCGAGCTCTGCAGAGATCCTGAAATGCACCTTTGGTATTTGGTGACAAGAACGGGGTCAAGCATGAGAGTAGCTCTTCATCCTCTAAACTTTAGAGGTGCTTTTTTAAAGTCACGGACTTAATGGTCCCTCCTAGAAAGAGGACTGGTGACAGCGAAGGAGCACAGCTCTCACCGTACAGTATTTCCACATGCAAGGTTGGGTTTTTTTGGTATTTTCTTGTGCCTGCTTTGATGTGACACAATGAAGGACCCTCTTTGTAGATGATGCAGTCATCTTGTGTTGGGATTGCACCTGTCAGCGCATTCACAGAATTACAGAAGTGATTTGGTTGGAAGAGATCTCTGGGATCATCGAGTCCAACCTTTGTCCTAACAACCGCATCAACCAGACCTTGGCACTAAGTGCCAGGTCCAGTCTTTTCTTAAACACCTCCAGGGATGGTGACTCCACCACCTCCTTGGGCAGCCCATTCCAATGCCCAACGACCGTTTCTGTGAAGAAATGCCTCCTCATTTCTAGCCTGAACTTCCCCTGGTGCAGTTTGAGACATTCACCGTCCTCCCTCAAAAAAAGAGAACCAAAAGGCTCAAAGCTGCCCACCCTACTGAGAGGAGGAATTACACTCAGATCAGAAGAATCATAGAATCATAGGATCATTATCGTTGGAAGAGACCTCAAAGATCATCAAGTTCAACCGTATACCTGATGCCACCATGCCCACTAAACCATGTCTTGAAGTACCACATCTAAACGTTTTTTGAACACCTCCAGGGATGGTGACTCCACCACCTCCCTGGAAGAGCTGGGGCCAAGGGACTTTTACTCACATGCTCATACTTTTGCTCTACAAGCAGCTTCCAGAGGAAAGGGAGAGGGAACTGATGTGTTAAATCAGCTACGGACATAAAAAGATAATTTGCCAAACTACCTGCTGACTTCAGTCTCATTACACTCGCGTTTCCAGCAATGTTTCGTGAAGAAGCTGACATATCCCAGCCAGAGACGAGGTGCCGGCTGCCGGGGACGGAGGCGGCCGAAGGAGAGGGGCTGGCAGGGGGTCGCAGCCCAGCCCATCCCGCGG
>NW_009598021.1:19249-24749 GCF_000690535.1 Cariama cristata | reverse complement strand
TGTCTCTGGCTTTACACTACAAGGAGCACCGGGGTCTCTGGAAGGCCAGGCTAAAATCAGTTGGAACTCAGGCACTGTAGCACTTTGAGATACACGGGGCCTGGCAGGATGGAAAAGTTGTAATTTTTAAACTGCAACAGGGGTTGTAAAGAGAAACCAAAGCACTCAGAAATCAGTACAATTTCATGAAGGCTTAAGATCACCAAATGTTGAGCTCTGCCATGAAAAGAGTTAGGGAGAGGGCATACATTAACAGAGACAGCAAGACGTCACCCAGTAATTTCCACAGTGCATTTGGGACAGGAGGACGGGTTTCTTTTGCTATTTCAAGAACTCACAGAACAGTATCAAGATGTCTTTAGACAGCCATGGGTGAAATGAAATTATTTATGTCCATTTGCAACTCCAAATTGCGCACAGTACGTACCAGGTTTCCCTGAGAGCTGCCCATTGTGAGCTGCCCAGTGACCCTTGACAGGAGAGGGACACTTAACATTGCAAGTGTGTCCTGTTCCCAGCTGGCCCCTTGTTCCACAGCCAAATGCATAGATCATTCCTGAAGAAGGCACAAAGGCTAAAGTGTGATGTCTGTAACAGAGATAGGTATAAAGTTTGGGCCTTGTTTAACAATTAAAAAGGAAAAAACACCAAACCAAAACACTGCCTAAAATTTGTTCTTGGTTCCCCAAGGTCAGAAGCTGGAGCAAAGCAGCATCTTTACAGTAGCACCAACGCTCAGCTCTTGCCACTTGCTGGCACCAGTTTATGAGATGGACCTCTTCAGCTGGAAGTGACAAAGAGCAGCTTGTGCCAGCACACAGCTGGTATCAGGCTCACAGACAGAATTAGCTTAGTCATTTGCTAACCCTGTACATATCAAAAGGCCACAACACAGCACCAGTGTTACTAACTCTCTTTTTCACAAAAGAGGCTGGAAACTTGTGACCAAAGGGGCTGCTGCTCTAAAGTTCTGCTGAATTATGAAGATGGAAAGGTATGTTTTACCAGGTTACAGCACAGGGAACAACCCCAATTAAAAAACAGCCTCCTTTAGGGGGCCTTAAAATTCTCATGGGAAGTAAAATTTAAGTTAACTTAGTTTTGACCCATCATATGCAGAAGCAAGACTACTCCCCCTGTTTACAAGGTTCAGTGTCAGCATTAACCTCCACCAAAGAAAATCTCTGACTGCACACAGCACTCACCTGCCACAAGCAATCTGGGATACTTCACTGCCCATTAGCTCAAGAACTCTTCGGGGGTTCACTTCATCATTCATGGAGTCATGTCCCAGTTGCCCGCAGGAACCTGCACCGAACGTGAACACCCCTCCACTCTGTTAGCAAATCAAACAGCATATTCTCCATTTAGGGACCCATAACCCAGCAGTATCTCTGACTCCAGTTTCAGTATGAGCCCAAGCTCAGGCAGAGATTGCTGGGGATTTCCAAAGGGTTCAGAAAAGAAGCTTAGGTTCGGCAAATGCAGCTTCCAAGTAAGCTACCTTGCCACCCATCAGATACTAACAGAACTATCTCTAGGTATGTCTACATTAGACAAGCTTCCCCCCACTATCACCAGATGGGTCTGAAATCCCAGCATGTTTAAATACGGCTGAGTAGCACCCATTTCCACAATACTTTACACCTATCTCACCTGCTGATCAAAAAGATTGTGATCTTTTTCTTTGAAAAAGAGCTTCTACAGAACTGATCTTCTGCAACAGTATTCTTCCCACAGGAAGCCCAAAGCCAGTGGTTTAATTCATTTTACAGTGAAAAAGAATGAGGCACCAAAAAAGGAAGGAACACCTAGGAAGTGGCTGAGGCAAGGCAAGAACTGAGCAGTGATCTTCCAAACCCTAGCACCGTCCTCTGCCCACTAAATTATACATCACTTGGAAACAGCAGGTTTGCAAATGAAAACCTCTTGTAAATACTGTGAGTGACTGCTAATGTTTCATTTAAACATGCATTCGTTTTGACTTGCATTTTATTCTGATGCACAATATCACTCACTTTTTATCTTCCAACAAAATGCTGTTTTCACCCCTTTGGACATGCTTGTTAATTTTTTTCGCTCAAGCTAACTTCTTTGAGCAATTCACCTGAGTCTTACTATTCATTGTCACAGATTACTAACATCTTCAAAACCAGCAATGGATCATGTTGGCAATGAATCTCAGAATAAATTATAGTAAGACTATACTTTCTATTTAGTTTCTTTTACTCGGGTCAGATGGAATACGGTAAGTCGATCTGTTCTTTTCTACCATTACCCAGGAAACTAATGTGAAACTATCAGGCAGGCAAGACAGCAGCCAGGGTTCCCAGGTCAGCATCCTTACCTTTGTCAGAACTGCTGTGTGTTCCTCTCCACAGCTGATGTAAACAACCTTCTGAGACCGCAACAGCTTCACATGACAAGGAGATTCTCGGTCTGCATTAAAGACAAAGAAAATAAAGGAGCTGTTACATAAACACAAACCGAAATATCTGAGAAAACCACTGGAAGTCTGCTTTTCAGATGTGGTCTACGCGTGCAATGGAAGCTTTAACAACTGTGGGGAAAAAAAACACCTCACGTCCTGGAGTATTTCACTGCTGCTTTCCCTCTACTTCCCCCTTCTTAAAAGATTTGTCCTGGCTCAAAGAAAATTGTCCAGAGCAAGAACACAAATATTGAGAATCCTGTCTAAACTCAACATGCACCTGCAGTTTGGGATGTATGATGAGCGCAGCCTAGCTATGCCCTCCTTCAGCCTCATGCTCCATTCCAGACTCACTGATGACTGCAAGCATCAGTTTCGAAAACCTTGCTTAGACCTTTTCCACACGGAATAATCCTGACACGTGGGAGACACTAGTGCAACACACATGACAAGCTCAATCCCAAGGTGTATTTAAATGCCTAGCCTTCCTTCTGCTGTCATCCTTTAAGAAGATCCTCCTACTTGCAAAGGCTATTCACTGCCAACAGTTAAATGATGCTTTTCTCCTTCACTGTGACATTCTAACCATTGAAAGTCCATCTCCCAAGGATGAATACACTAAGCAGTGTTACATGTTTTACTGATGTAAAAATAAAACTAAGCATTTCAAGTAGCAGTAGGCACCCCAGAACAGTTAGACATTAAGGGGAGCAGCTGCTTACTTCATACCAACAAAAAAAATCAGGTTCCTACCTATCAAAGTTGTCCATTTCTTAAGACTCTCACCCAAGGATTTGACAGGTGCTTTTTTCTGGGTAGTGGAAGGAAAATGGTCACATTTTCACAGATTTAGAAATAAGAGCAGATTTTTCATTTACTTTGTTCTGTATTTTAGCACTCTGATCTTTATTTTGACAGGAATGACATGTCTTATCTCTACAGCATAACTGGTTAAGTAACAGTGCTGCAGAATACTCACATTTAGACTTGGCTGCTCATGTTCACTAAGCATAATTCACACTGTCTTACCACAATTCACTTCCCATAAGTATGACATTTACTGCAGTGCCATGTATTGAGGGGTACCACAATTCACTTCCCATAAGTATGACATATTTACTGCAGTGCCATGTATTGAGGGGCAAGCACAGTACGATCCCTGGCCAACACAGCCCCACAAGCAGATGCCCCATTCATTTAAGATTAGCTCTGTGTCAAAGCAAGCCACTTGCTGCTAACTGCAGCTTTGTTGAAATTAGAAGCATTTATCTGTCGGTCTACATGGAAAGAACACGGCTGCACTTATACTAGATCAGCTTACATACAGTACCAGAGAATAGACCTGGAGCAGTTTTTAGAGAACATAAGATGTGTTACAAGTCTTACAATTGTGTTTTGTATTTCTCAAAGCGTAAAGCAAGATTAAATGATGCATACAACATATGAGCATCCTTTGCTAAACTACAGGCTGGTTTTGAGGAATTGCTTTAAATAAGTTTCAGTTGGTAGGGCAGGTCATCAAAATACATCATTTCATTATATATGCATCATATGCACATAAAACGTGAGGTAACACTTTTCTCTTGCAACATACAGTGTTTATATGCTACTACATTATGCAACATTTACAAATATACCTCATGTACTCACCCATGCAAAATAAGTTATCCATGCATGCTAGGTATCACATCCCCACTCAGTAACTTGCATAGATATTTACAGCTACTCAGCAACTATGCAGAAAATTATAAAGAGGTTGATTCAAAGGTCCAAAGAAAATCTTTCATTCACTTTGGCAAAAAGTTAAAAACGTGTTAACAAGCGGAGGAGATCCGGGCTTTTCAGACTAGTGGTAATGTCATATCCACACTTCAGCCTCATTTATAAACCTATCTTCAAGTCTGTTGATGGCTAGGCTTCACTGAACATGGCCACCTGAAAAAACTACCATTGGCCCTGTGTGTCTGGAAAATTGTGCAACAAAAACTAGACAACGTTTTACAATACTGAGATACTCTGTATGGCCATCATTTTGTAGCATACGGATGCTCCTCAGTCAAAAACACGTTGGCAAACAAGGGAATGGGTTCAGTCTGCTGTTCTGCAGGAAAAGCCTTTGCTCCACATCCATTTCAAACAAAATATGGACAAAGCATTTTTGAGAAGAGGAAGAAAGAATATGAAGACTTCCTTTGATGCCTGCATGCTGATACTCACATTTGAAAGATCTTTTTGACCTTCCTCACTTCCACTAACATCCACAAGGGGAAAAAAAAAAAAAAGTGTTTCTGTTCCTACCAAGTAGGAAAAGCCTATGGAGTCAGTCAGAGACTGTTCCTGTGGCCTCTCCTCCCAAGAGGAGCTGCTGAGGGTTACCTTTGCGCTCAGTAAAAACATACTGTCAATGCGAAAAGAGAAACTAAGCCAAAAGAGTCGATCCTTCTTTCACCTAGGAGTATAATTTTAATACCTCGTTCATCACTTAGTCCCAGCTGTCCTGAGCTGTTCTTCCCCCAGCCAAACACAGCTCCTGAGAGAGAGAGGGCAAAACTGTGGGCTCCGCCTGCAGCAACCTGAGCCAAAGGGATCCCATCAAGAGACTTGACACGTTGTGGACTGGCTTGGGAGGGACATTCTTTGCCCAAGCCCAGCTGGCCATAGCTGTTCTGCCCCCAGGTGAAGAACTGGCCATCTGGAACAAGGAAAGAAAGAGAATGGCAAGTAAAAAAACTGGTCAACAGAAAAGCAAGTTTGTCAAAATGAACAAGAACCAGTGCTGGGTGCTTCGCTCCCACTCAGACCTCATGATGTTAAAAAAAAAGTCAAGACATTCTTTGCTAAAATAAAAGCACAGTCTAAAACCACAGAGAAAATAAAGAGACATCCAACTGAGTGCAAAATACAACATCAGACTGCTGTAACAAACAGCGTAACGAAGAACAGTCCACATGTTGCATACAGAAGAGTAATAGGATAATTTCAACAAAATTCCAAGCCAAGGATAATTTCAACACAAAGAAGTTAATTACACACATTTTTCTACATCAAGACAGAAAGCTTTTAAAGCAT
>NW_009598021.1:0-19218 GCF_000690535.1 Cariama cristata | reverse complement strand
ATTCAGCAGTGAGACAGTGGGTGGTCTGTGTGTAACATTTTCTTCCTTGACAGTACTGGCAAAGCTCTTCTTCAATATTCATGGTACCTGATCCACTTTACAGCCTCCCATTTAGCCTGAAAGCAGTTGGGACAGGCGTGTCCTTGGTTTATTATTCAGAAATATGCTGTCTTGGACACTGTGTAAAACAACAGCACAAATCTTGGTAATAGATAATGAATGTTAGAGTACCTGCTGCCAAAGCCAGGCAATGCCAGTTCCCACAGGAAACCTGCAGTATCGTCTGTTGGTTCAATTTCTTTATCAACCTAAAGAAGACAACACTATTTTAAAAAAAGTGTCCACAAATACAGTATCACCCGATGTCGAAATCATGACTTCCATTCAGATATTCATTCTACACATAACGTATGGTTTTGAGACTGAGGAACAGAGTCTTAAAGGTGATACAGACCCATACACAATCTGTGGAGACCTTTAGACACTTGACTACTAACTCCAACTACATTTCCTGCTATAACACTGAATCCTGCCATCTGGAAATGGTGCCAATAGCTGGTTCTTGGTGTTCCCCTCGCTATTCTTTTTCAGGCATCGACATTTTTCATGCTGTCAGGGGCCTAAGCAGTTCCTATGAGTTACAGCATCAAAACCTCTTCAGCACGTCAAAGGTTCAAGTTATTTCACAAAAACATTATTTTTAAAATGGCACTATCACATTGACACATGAGCCTGTGCCTCTGCTATATATTGGAGCCACCTGCAAGTTAAGGACTGTCTTCCCACACAGACCTTCAGCTCAAACATTAATGTTTTGAGACTGAAACTCTTCCTTTAGATATTGTTTCAATAGTGACAGCCACCCTAGATAGATGTTCCAAACTTCTGCTCTGTACTGAATCAGCAGTGGCAGATTGAATAAGAGACAGACTACATCTGTTGTTAATGTAGCATGATACAACACCATGAAGTACAAAGGGACCAGTTATCTTTATTATGGTGATAAGCTGAGACCTATTGTCTGTGAACTGCTTTGGATGGAGGAGTCTTGGTGTCTGCCACTATCTACACGTCCTTGCACTTAACCCTGTTAGTGCTCTGATACAGGTAAGAGTCTTCAGTTACTACTTTAATGTAAGTTGAGCACTACTCCAAAATTTCTGAGCAACATTCACTATTCAGAATTGCAGTAGGCTGCTTTAGTAGCTTTGCTGCTAGGAGGCAACACTGCAAAAGAGTTTCAGAGCTGAAGTGCCAGTTCACACAGCCATATATTTTTTCCCCATTCTTGAAATGTATCTCCCATCTCAGAGGACTTCCTAGGGACTGGAATAGAGATGGGTATCACACACAGCATTTCTATTTTTGGGTCCTCCCTCGTGCACCTCTTTGCTCTGTACAAAACACATGGTCGCATTTTTCACTGACAAAGCTGAGCATGCTCAGATTTTCTTTTCTGTGGCCTAAGCAGCCATGGGCAGAAGCTCTGTCCTGCCCAAGCCTCCTGAGGACTTGTCAGAGTCCCAGAGGGGCTCAGGGAGCACCAGTACAGTATGGAAGAAGAGGAGGAATCACCCTTACATCTCTGCCTGAGAAGTGCCCGATTACTGCCCTGCTGAGAGAAAGCGAGGCTCCCACCATCTCCAGGCTGGAAGGTGAGCAAGCCTTGATGCATCACCTCCAGGAAGCTGCCTTAAGGAAATCCGAACTTGTTAAAAATTTACCTTGGTACCGTCACTGCATCTTCTATAGTGGTGATGCCCAACTGTCCATCGCTACCGGCGCCCCAGGAGAAGAGCTGGCCCCGGTCGCTGAGTGCCACAGTGTGAGACTCTCCACAGGCCACGTGCACGATGTGCTGCCCGGCCAGGGCTCCAATTTGCTCTGAGGAAAAAAGAAAAATCTCTCCGGTTAGAGGACTCATCTCAGTAACACACAAACATCAGGTCTGGGCAAATCTATATGCAAAGGCATTCAGATGGGTGCACTGATCCTAAACACTTCCTAAGGAGGAAAACACCAGGTTTTACTGAAAACACGTAGCTGCTGAGCTCTTCTGAAAGCCTGGTCTGCAAATCATAGGAGAAAGGCAGATACATGCCCCCAGGCACAATGATAGTCTACATATACATACCCTCACAGATACAGGGAAACCTTTCAGGTTATTTAGGAACAAATAGACTTCCCAGATTTGAAGTTCTCTCACTCAGTTTTGATGTGGGGATCAGCCAGGACCCAGAAGTCAGCAGACCCTGGAAAACATATTTGACCTTCCACAGCTCTCACGTCCATCAAAGGCAAGTCATGCACAAAGCTAATCAACCCATCCACCCCTTGCTTTATTGCTTAAGGCATGAAAGTGTATGTGTTACGACATCCCCTGTGCTAAGTCTGGAACATGTTTGAATCTATCAACCTATTACTACCACTGTCAGACACTCATAAAAAGAGTCCCATAAAAAGGAAGCAAATCAAGAAGGCCTTACAGAAGAATAAGAGAAAAAAAAACCCAACCCTCTCAGTCCTCTGGAAGGTCACCCATAATTGACTTTTCATCATTACATCATGTTAGGCAACTGAAGTAGGTTTGACCACTACTCTTACAGCTTCAACAACCAAATCTTATTAATTAGGCAAAGTTTTTACATATGGACATGAAAAAGTTTTGGGTTGCAATTAAACATTGGAAATAACACCCATCTGATGGAAAAACTGCCCAAAAGCCAGAGAAAAGCAAAGCTGTTTTTCTTTTTTCTTCCCTAAATAAATACAAATGTTGCAGGTGGATGAAGAGAGATCTTACCCTGTAAGCTACAAGGCAGTGATCAGTTTTATTAAAGTCCCACTTGCTTGCAACATGAGAGGGAGGGTAGTTACATGTCATTCTATGAAAATGACACCACACATCAAGGGCATCCAGAAATCATCAACATACTAAGCACCAAAACCTGCATACTAATCAATTTAAGTCTTAAACAAATTTAAAAGGAAGGCACCTCGAGGAGGGTTTGCCTTCTAAGTCTGGAAAATGAGGAGAAGAATCTCTAATGAATGTTATGGAAGAGAAAGGTGACAATTACTTAAGTATGTAATCTGACAGAGGAAAATGCTACCTGAACATGTGCCTCCTTTCACTCAAAAGATTTAATGGCAATAGAGGTGCAGTTCACAAGTAATAAGCACGCAAACATCTAGGAGGGCTCGAGAACCAGGCCTGCCTGCCGTCCAGCCATCCTTTAGCCCTGCCATCTAGTAACACCCTTTACCCTGCAGCTCTTTCCAGCAGGACCGATTTCACCCAGCCCCACTGCCAACCCTATGCAAACACACAGACAGGTTTTTGAGGGCAGTAATTCAATTTACACATGCAGTTTCCACACTTAGGCCCATCAGCATCCAACTGTAGCACTGCTTGGCAGCCTGTTTTATGTTCATTTGCATATATAATTGAGGGAGCCTATTTTTATCCATGAGCTCTAAACAAGAAACAGCTGTATGGGCTGGTCAAGGTCAATCACAAACAACAGACAAGGTATCTCAACAGCACATGTGGCTATGGTCTCTTCTCTCACTCAGCAAGACAAAAATACCCGCTGTAATGTGCCCGACACACCACCTAAGTTCAGCCAAGTGTGTTTCTGTACTGGGACCTGAATGTCCAAAACTAAAGCTCCTGCTGGAGAGGATCCCGCCATCAGAAGAAGAGGGATGAAGCCATCCTCATCTCTGCAGGGAATCCCTTTGATTCGTGAACCCATCACACTTTGCTATAAGCTCACTGGCCAGGGTGCACTGAGACCAGCCGTTATCCAGAGCATCTGAGCTCTTAAAACTGGTCACAAACTCACCAGCATGCCCTTCTTCCAAAGCTGGTCCCTGCACACTGCCAAACACTCCAGGGGACAACACGAGTCTGAAAAAATGACAACGTGGACAATATGGGAGGCTAGGGCCTCTGTAATATAGACAGTGTTTTCCTACTTGCAGGCATGACTGAGCTAACGTCTTCCCTGGGAAAGCAGTATTTGCCACAGTAAGTGTAAGTATACTCATCTTATTTGCTGTGGAAGTACTACTGCGAGTTGCCCCACAGCCATCGGAGCATCTTTGGGAGGTGACAGAAGACCCCAGTGACCAAAGATCAGCATCAGGAGCTGGAGGAGACAGCACTCTGAGCACAGCAGCACTGCAACTAGAAAAAACATGCCCCAAGGTATCAGGAGGCTGTGGCAAGGACTACCTAGCCAGGGCTTCACACACTGGGACACAGAGGGGACATCCAACGGGTTTAGAAATCCGGAGTAGTTGCTTCACTCCATGCAGACTCCATCTTAAGTTTAATTTGGCAACACAAACCTGACCTTGCTCTGTGTGCCACCCCAGGGGACTAACAAATACTGACTTGTTTTGAAAGGCTGCCTTGTGCCCCTGAAAGCCTTCAGGGGCTGCATGCTCACCCAAGCAGCAGAGTACAGCCTCACCTGGGCTCGCTGGGTGACCACAGACAGAAAACACATGCCTGTCTTGGAGCTGAAGACCTTTGCCTTTAGAAATGTACACATATGGCCCACCTCACCACAGTACATTTCTAAGACCCTGTCAATCACAGCTTGCCTGCAAAGTCATGAAGAAATGTAAACACCGAAGAGTTTAAGTTTTACATGCTCACACACATCTCTTTCCAGGAAAAAAGCCAGCCTTCCCCTGGGGGCACAGCCTGCCCAGGCAGCCCAACAAGGGTCCCAGTTCACCGTCAGGCTTGCCAGGCCACCGAATGTACCATCTCCCTGCTAACACAGGTAGTATAATCAAAAACATCTGACTATTTATTACTCCTTTGTTCACCTTCCACCCCTTCCTCACATCAAAATATGACATGTTTTAGTGGTTGGTATACATTCGTTTTAGTTTCCAGAGCATCACAACACCATTGCTCATTCCTTAGAAAAGATGCATCCCTGCACTGAGATGAAGGGTACAAAGGGTGAAGTTTATTCTTACTATTGTGTCTTCAGTAACTGATGAATAAAACCAGTCAAGAGGAGCTTAACAGGCACAATTATATACAAAGCTAAGCAGAACAAAACCCTGAAAGCAACAGGGAAGAGTTGAAGGAATTACACAACACAGTGTTTCAACATGTCATAAAACTTTCGAAAAACAAACAAAAAAAACAAGTTCAGGAAGTACACACTGATCCAATCTTTTCTTTTTGAAGCCATCAGCTGTCTCAAAACAGCACCAACACTTGGAAGTCATTTATCAGTCCTTCATATCTGATAGAGTTCCAATTTTCTTTTCTCTCTTCTGTCCACTTTAACTCATGGATCTCAACATAAACAGACATCAAGGTTTGACTTTACGGTCTTAACCTTGTTAGACCATTTCATAAAATACACATTGGACCAAAGAACAAGGTCCAAGCAAAACACCTTCAGGACAGCCCTTCTCTGAAGGGCGATAGCCCTGGTTCCCAGGACTGCTCTTGTGTTTTCTTGCCTGCCTGTGGTTCACAAGGACACTCCAGCAAGAGCTGAGGACAGGTGCTATATGTTCTGTAACTTGGCCTTCTGACAGCGAGTACATTTACCTTGAAGGTTTGGAAATGGTAGCAAAGTTAAACCAAGAACAAAAACCCCTGAAAAGCCCACCTTCAGTCCACAGCTTCACTATTTATAGAACAGGGCTTATGCTTTGTCCCCACAGCGCTGGAAAGCTATACAAGATCTTCAGTGTCTGCAACTGCTGGAAGCACAAAGCACTCAGTTATACTGCACTGATTAGAATGCACAGGCAATGAATGATTAATTAGCTTTCCTACTCCTAGGAAGTTTATCAGAGAGTTGGTTCACCCTTTCTATGTATAGCTTCCAGCTGCTCACAAGACAAGCTTTTGCCAGAGGACATGGCAGAATCCTTCAGCCATATGTGTACCGGGACGTACACGAACAGTACCAGATGGCTTCTACCATCTGAAAACAACGTAGAGAAACTATCAGCCCTGAGGTTACACCTTCGGCAGCAAAATCTGGATTTCTTTACTGGTGAGAAGCCATGGCTTGGAAGCGTTTCAAGTGATTTCAGTCTGCTTGGACACCTGGCCAAGACTCTTCATTGCCTCCCCAGCTTGACAATAAGCAACTCAGAGTATTTGCTCATCTTGGTTGTTGCTGTCTGCTAGGAAAGTGCTCACAGACTCTAAGAGAGGTGTCTTACTAGCTTGCCCAGATAAGAAAGAGATGGTGGCAGAAACACAGGGAAGGGAGAAACAACTGTTGGCAAGAAATTTCTCTGGGTTAAATGCTAGAAGCTGGCAAGTCTGAGGACAGATAAGCCAATTTCTTTGCATTGCCATGCTTGTTAATATAGCCCACATCCACACTGAGGATGCCTGAGCATTGTGCAACCAAGATCTAAAAATCAGAAGTGTCACATACAACTTTTTAATGCACAAGGCAGCTGACTATTTAATCAGACACCAATAGCAACCTAAACTTCACCCATACAGTCTTTCTGTTCTGTTCCAAGTACTAAAAAGCCTTAATTCTTACAGGAAAAGGAGCTGAGTTCTCTCCTTTTGGAGATGAATTACACCAACACATGAAACCATCTACAATGTAACACCAACAGCATTAGCACTCATGGAAGCCTGATCCAAGAGCTAAAACCTGCTACTGCCTTCAAGGTGCACTACAAGAAAGTGAGAAAAACACCATGGCCCAAACTTATCAGTCACCAGCATTTCATTAAACAACTGTACAAAAAGCAAGTAAACAATCCTGGCTCACCAAACTCCCTGACAAGACTTTTAGACATTAAATAGGAAACTTCAGCTGACTGTTGATTCCCCAGTCTCCACTGGCACATCCCAGAGATGTTGCTGCATATGGACATCCTGGCTGTATTTCTATGCTGTGATGAGCTTCATGATTTCAGTACTAATGAAGTCAGCTGAGCATTAAAACATGTCCGAGTTTTAATGAAACTGGAAAGAAGAAAAAAGAACAAAGTGCAGCAACTGAAACGCTTGCAATCCAAAGTGCACTAAGAGAGAAGTACACCCAAGATTTCTCCCTCCCCTTATGAAGGTTTCTCTTTATTTTGTCAGCATAACTTCAACAACGTCTGAGCTATTCAATGCTTTTACCAGTATTAGCAGCATGAGTACACACACCAACTTTTCCAGGAAACATCATACCCAGTGGAAGTGGGATTCTGTCAGTTGGAAACTGGTAACTGGGGAAGGGAAAGTCCAGGCCTTTTTGCCTCTTCCTCTCTCCTTAAAGCCCCCAAGAGCAAGCCTCTAATTTCCCTGCCACGGACACCTGGAATCTGCAACTGGGAGGAAGAAATCGGACACTATAAACCACTTAGGCAAAATACAGACTTTCCAAAGCTACCAGGTGCTTTTGCAAACATAATCTATCCCAGCCAGCTAAAACTGCTCCTGTGGCTTCACCCACACCAGCTCTGCAGGCTGTGGCTTGTCAGCACTACCACCAGCGAAGGAAGGCTCACTGGGAAGAGGCAAGGGCAGGAGGACAGTTTTGGGAACACACCCCTGTGTGACTGCAGACAGCCTCTGGCATGGCCAGGCGTACGACACACACAACACGTAGGCAGCTGGAACCGCCCTGCCTGACACCAGCCCCACAATTTCACCATCACTACCTTCCCTACTCCTTGCCAAGACTCTCCACGGAGGCATCACATGGTTGTCATGTCCTGCGTTCAGACTACGCGAGACTACTGCACTCAAGGTTGTGGGAAACATTGTGCTCTGCACCTGATGGCCAAAGAAAAGAGCAAGCTCCATGAGAAGATCACATCCCCACTGTACGACCGCTACCCTTGCTTTCTGCCTGCTGCTCTCACTCATGTATGGCAGCCTACCTTATTTTCAAACTTCTCTTGGTACAGGGCAAAAGCTTTGAAGTATGGAGCAAGCAAATGTTTACATCAGCATGTAACCTCCTCCAACTTTTGACAATTAAAGTTTACTATATCCATCGAGGAGGGTGGGTTTTACAAGTCCAACTCGCAAATCTTGAGGTATTCCTCATGAACTGCTGCTACGCTTGCAGGAGAAAGCAGAGCAGTGCCAAGAGCAGCACTGAAGCTGATAACGCTCTGATAATTTGGATACAAAGGAGGAAATGTAAACACAGCAGACTCACAGAACAAAAAATACAGGCGGGAAGACAGTAAAGGACAAAAGACAGACTGAAGCAGATGACATTCCCAGGAACACCTCTGTTGGTCACAGAGGTGGGAACGCTGGCTCGAGGTCAAGGCTGAGAAGCTCCAAGTAACAGAGACAACGATTCTGCAGTCCCCTTTCATCCACAGACACCAATGACACCCAGTGAGATGACTGCTTGTCTGCAGAACACATACGGTACTGCTCATTAATTTATTTAGCATGGCTACTTACAGGCTTAAACCTGAGAGAGGTTGGTTTAGTCACTAGCACTGCCTTCACTTGATAAAGCTGCCTGTGGTCACGTCAAGGCAGGAATGTAAGAGTAAGAAGTGAGAGGCCACCGTTGACACCCAGGGTGTCACTTCACATACGCTTTGGCAGATACTCCCCCTCGTAGCTGTGAAAGCAGACACCTACCCTGAGAAAGCAAACCCCTTCCTCAGACGTAGCCATAGCAGGTCTTTTACTGTCCCACATCGCTGCCTTTTGTCTAGGGGACACAGCCTCTCCCAGCACCTCGGGGGGCAGACTGGCACGGGCACAGCCAGCAGCAGAAGGCTCTTGGAAAGGGCTGGGCAGGCAGAGAAGGCTTCAGTCTGAGAAGCATCAGCTGGCAGAGGGAAGAATCCAACTTCAGACCCTGGAGGGGTCTTCAAGATTAACATCCCCTTTCCTGATAGATGAGGGGTTGGCTTGTTTTTCAGTGTGTAACTATTACATGGAACGAGTGACTTTGATTCTGGCTCATGGTGTATCCTCATTGCTTGTTCTGTTGTCCATAGACATCAAATGTTCCAGAAGATGCGTAACTGTCTGATGATTTTAAGTTTCACTCAGTCAACATTAAACAGCCTGATACTCCTCCTTAAGCTGTACTGGAAAGCAGAATTTCTCCAAAAAAATCTCTGTGAAACTTCTTTTTCTCCTCAGAAATCAAATATTTTTGACACTTAAGGCTGCTAGCAGAAAACAGCAGTTCCTTCCTACAGCAGAGCTGTGAAGAAATCCTCACTCTTAACACCTGCCCTGCCTTTCCAAAAGCTGCCTGCCTATATAAACTCACCAAAAAGAAATGTACAGATGCTCATAGCTCCTTTTCTCAGAATGCCCGTCAAATCTTAGTAGAGGAAATTATTAAACGTCTGTAAATGTTGAATTCCCTCCCTTTCCCAGTCACCACGCTTCTTTACAGTAACATATTTTCAAGCAGCATTTGTAAACCTGATGGGGATGTCATTGAAAGCAAGGGCACTGTACTGAGTCTGCACTGTGCAGGTGTGGCTGTTCAGGAACGTGTGGCTTTGTCCTGCTCCCATGCAAATCACTGCAGGATTGAAATAAATGGGAACAGAGCGAGGAGCACACCAAGTGCTTTTGACAAAAATCACATGCTACTTCGTCAAAGCCTAGGGCTGCTGCAAGCGAGCCTCCGCCAAGTGCAGCTACCTAGAAAAGGTAGCCTCTCTTCTAGACAAAAACATAAAACGCCCACGTCAAAGCTAAATGCTTCCTGTTGTGCAAAACTGCTCCAATGTGGAAATACAGCCTTCAAGATCAAATCATACAGCATGCTTCACATTCACCTTCACCAAATTCAGGCTTGGTTACATGTTTTCATGCAAAGGAAACATGGTACATTAAGGCAAGGGATAAAGCCATCCTTACCGATGAAAAGCAGCTGAGCTGCTTTATTGGGAGCAAGAATGTAATTTCTGGAGTTGGTGGGGAGAGATTTCTTATTTCCGATGTCTTTTCATAGACCCCCACCTATACAAAAGCCGCCCAATAACCACGTATCATCATCTGTGGCTGTCACAACACATCTTGAAGACAAGAACGACGAACTTCCAGCATCAACAGCCACCAAACCACTGAAATCTCTCCTAGAAGCTGGGACTCTCAGCCGTACTTACACATTCAGCTTAAAGAAGTCATCACTTTTGTCCAGCACAGACAACTATTCTGAGTACAAAAAGGTCGGGGAATTCAGAAAACTTGCATTTATCACCTCCAGCTTCTTTCCTGCCCTCTCCCTTTACCTCGCCACACAAACGGCTACCCACCCGTTTCATCCTGAGCCCATCTTTCAGCTTCAGCATGGTTGCAGGAGAGGGGACAGTCATTAGTGCCGCACACCATGCCAATGCCAGGGTTTCATGCTCCTTCCAAGCCAGGCATGCGGACAGCCTTTATTTCTGTTGCACCTTCAGAAAGCCTCTGAACAGTACATGTGATACAGGAATAACAAATATGAACCAAGATACATGCAAGTTTAGCTTGCTAAACTCCCCTACAAATCCCCAAGTAAAGGGCAAAAAGCTGGTCATTCCTACTCCAGCTCTGCCTTTTGAGACAAGACACATTAAAATGGTCCCTCCTGTCCTCAGTAAAATAGGCTGTGCTGATTCTAAAAAAAAAAAAACCCACACACCACACACATACCATAGTATCTTGCTTCCCTGGGCTCACTCTTATTTTCACCGCTTAAAGTGAAATCAAGAGAGAAATCCAGTGATTGTAATAATACGCACATTTTTAGAGACAGCACTTCAGAGTTACAGCTGAGAACACATGATGGTTATTTCAGGCTCGGACTATAAATTTCTTTACTGACAAGAAACCGGATTTCTACTTGCTTAGGTTCTCCTGAAGAGCCTCATCTCTCCTCAGTTCAGGCTCTCCTAATCCTGTGGTCTCAAACAGTATTGGTAGAAGTCAGTTCTCATGATCCAGACCACGCAAATTTTAAAACAGCCCAGTATAAATATCTGGCATATTCAGAGCCCTCAGCCAACCAATTCAACACAACACGTGCACATTTAAGATTATCTAAGGGAAAGCACTTCCTTTGATTTTTTTTTTTTCTCATTCAACCATATACATACTGTTTCTAAACAAAGTAATTTTTAAATCCAGACTTCTAATTTTGAAACCTAAATTCATCCTGAAGCCCAAACTGCGCCATTTCAGCTGAGATGGACGCACCATAATGCAAGTCCACGTTGCCAGATGTGCCACAGTCACTAGAGAAGGCACCACAACCTCAGATAGCTTGGTCAGATCCTGTGAGCAACCAAAGGAGGGAAAGGGATGAGTACCAACGAGCATACCCGACTCTGCAAGGGGTGGCCAGTTTAATAACATGACTCTTTTTACAAATAACATTTATAATAGGTGCTGAAACATAAATTGTGCCCTAATCCTTCATTATTTTTCAAGTTTAAAGTCACCTGCTGCCAGCCAGCACCAAAGGCCTGACTCCGCAAGGGCCTCTGTCCCACAGCCAGCTCCATCCCTCCCCGCAGACCCCACAGACCCCTCAGCACACTCCTTTCCAGGCACGTTCTCCCAGGCTTCGGCAGGACCGATGCCTACAAGCAGGGTTGCCGTGCCTCCACCGCATCTTTTACAGCATGCGGCTCTGCTTCGACGGTGTTGCAAAAGCGTGACGAATGCAAAGCAGGACTCTCCCAGCCCACAGCACTTGGGAAGTGTTGCAATAGCTGCATGCTGAGCCCCAGCTCCATGCCCAAACAAGGACAAATCTATCTCGGATCCTCTGAAAAGCCTGCTTAGTGGAACGCCCTGGACTTACCAGTGTTTAAGGTTTTTTTCCTTGTTTCACTCCTCATGCAAAGAGGAGGAAGGCAGGGGGAACTAACCATTCTCCTGCCACTGCCATCCCACCTGTGAGCAGCTCTCAACCTTACCTATTCAATGCCCCTCCACATCTGCAACCTGCGCACTTCCACAGCCGCTTCCAACAAACACGAGCCTGCCACCTCTTCTCCTCTTCCTCAGCAACCAGGGCTTCCTGGCTGACTTCTCACCCAGCAGGAAGAGGCTAAAAGAGGAAGATCCATACAGAGTGTCCTTCCAAGCAGGTCACACATCTGACTTCTCAGCTGTTACAGGGTTTATGATTAACAGGCATGCTGCAGTGAGTGCCAAGCTCTCTGGTCACCGTAACCCTGTGCTGAAGCTCAGGACAAGGTGATTTATGCTTGAAATGAAAGGTCGCTGAGTTCAGAGAAATCCAGGGGATCTGGATCATGTAGTGGGTTTTTTGTTTTGGTGGGGCTTTTTTTCTTCTCCAGCTTTTTGAAAGAGACTGAACAAGATGATGTTATTTCTAGTCCTGCAGCAGTAAGCAGATAGATTCCACAATGCACAACAGAAGCAATGGTACCCTGCACATTTGCATCCAGACAGGAAATCTGGTACAAAAGCATGGTTTTGTCTGCTGTATGTTACCAGAGGAAAGGTTCGAGGCAAATTTGGCACCAAACATTTTCCCATAGATCTCCTGAGACACTGGTGACCAAAGCACAGGTTTTCTCACTAGCAGAAGTCCAAATGACTTGCAAAGAACAAATCTCTAGACTGGAAAACAAGTTCCGCATCTCAGACTCAAGCATGTTTGTAAAGCTTTACAAATGGCTAACAACCAGCTAGTTATTTCACACTCCTCTATAATTCAGCCCAAATCCGGAAAGAGCCTCTACCTTAGGTACTTGGGTCAGTCTTTTGTTCCCCAGCATACGCACGCACATTCAGATAAAACACACTTATCTAGGAATCACAGGGCGTCAAGACATCATGTCAGACCTGAAGATCAATCCAAGTGAAATTAGAGGACTGAAGAAGCAGAAATTTAGATATAGTTACAGAGAATAAGTGTGTTTCCTAAAACTATTGCAGTACAATATTTTCTCTAACAGGAAGTGATAATTTATGTTAACATCTGATGATGCTCAGGAAATTAATGCAAACTCAGACTGATTTTTGCAGAACAGTGGGCTCAATACTTCACAACCAAGATCACCGAGTTGCTTCTCCTAAGGCATTGTCAGAGACTCTGGGGAGTCCAAATGTGTAACAATGCAAGTAAAAATTAGGACAGGTCAGACAGAGGCTTTATTAACTATGGTCATGGTGAGAGAACACTGGGGCAGCATCTCCCCCTCTGCATCCCTGCCAAGTGATTGCAGGGACACAAACCATAGACTGTTTCATAGGGAAGAAAGTGAGGAAAAATAATCATTTCAATACTAACAAAGCCACGTATCCATCGTATCCATCGCTGAGAGGGATGGACTCCTCAAGTAGTTTGCTAACCACCACAATTCAAAGAAGGAATGAAACAGTAAATAGCATGACGATGTGGGGAGATGGCTTTTGGTGGAGCCCACAGGAGTGGTACACCCATTATTACCCTAGCTCAGAAGTGGGGAGTTGGAAATGATCACAAGTTGTTAGCTTTTAGTCAAAGTGAACACTCTTTTAGTTAGGATAAACTTTTTAGACACCTTAAATATTAATTTTACCACCATAATGTAAAATCCAAGGAACGGGCACTTCCAGAAAATAAACCTCTATTGACTCATACTCTTTCAGTGCCACACACTCCCCCAGTAATTTCTCTGTTCCCTGTAGTGGAGAGGCACAAGAATCACTTTGCCAGCTGCTATCCTGTCTCTGCATTACATCCACAAGCTCAGCTGATGTGACAGTAAACACAGCTTTTTAATTAACAGGTTTCTTTCATTTCAAAAGGTGCCCTCTAAAGGACTCCTCTAAGAGGAATTGCTGAAACCATTCTGTGCCACTGTTTGACATTTTTGTGAGTAGCATGAATGAGACGCAAAATTGAATCTGCCTACTACAGATACATGTAAATGGGCAGCAGGATAAGACAAAAAAATAGTTATTTGGAATACATAGTAAGGGAAGGGAGGCAAAGTCTTCAAAAGCACCCACTGCAGATAGAACAACTTTTCTCCCACTGGAAGTCATTAGTAAAACCTGCAAGCTCTGCAAGGACAGCAGAGTTAGATCCACATTGAGTGCATTGCAAAGTGCAGAATTTTATACACAAGCAGACATCAGCCTGGGAAATAACCATCTCTGATTAAACAGCATGATCATATAGTCTGAAAACACTAATTGAAGCTTTCAGCATGCTGGCAGCATAAGCCTCATGTATACACACACAAAAAAAAAGTGTGAGAGATAAAAGCAAGTTTCCTCTTATGTGCACAGACCTGGGCAGCAGGAAAGAGACCAATCAAAAAGACAAAACAGAAGACACTTGTCACTCGTGGCCCTCTCTTCCCTCATATAAAAAGGCAACATAATGCCAAATTAAATCTGCCCTGAGACCATCTGCGCTCACCTCTCTTTTGATGCATTTCCCATACAAACTGAGCAGACCTGTCTCCCCACCCATGCTGCTCAGCTTTAGCTTTCCAGAGCCAGCAAATATTATTCAGCACCATTACTGTGTTATTACACATGATCTTCTGCTGTCAGCTGCTCCAGGTCCACAGCAATCAACACAAAGCAGCTTCCACCAGCCTTAAAACAGTTTAAAGTACATATAAAAAGCAGACTTACCTGGCTTGCTGCCTTCACAGTCATGCCCCAGTTGGCCTTTGGTGTTCAAGCCACAGGCATACACTTCCCCATCTTCTAACAGAAAGACAGAGTGGTTTCCTCCACATGCCACCTCCTTGACATTTCTGTCATGAATGAATCCATACACCTGCGGTTCAGGAATGATGACCTGGAGGTTGCTACCTATCCCAGGTTGTCCAAAAGACGAGTATCCCCAGCATAGCATTTTCTCTCTTTTCAGCAAGTCATGTATCCTTCCTGAGCAGGGGAAACAGGGGAAGGAGTGTGAATGAAGCAAGTACTCAACAAGCGATCCTACAGAGATAAACTGCTCAGAGCAGGAGGTGGAAACAACCAAAAAAGGCATTTCCTGCATGACTGTCAGGCTTGTGGACTGATGGGAAAAGGGATTTCCACCATTACACAGACAAAGAGGAATCAAGACAGCTCAGGTACTGAGTCAGCACCTTCCTGCCCTGGCCATCTCCATCTGTAAGGCAGCAGAACTGTTTCGAAACCCAGCAGACCTGAGCTTTTATTTCAGCAAAACCACTCTGCTTTGAAAACCAAAATCAACCAACTCCCCAAACCAACTGTAATGCTTTTCAGACTAACGTGTCCAAACCTGAACTTTCAGAGTTATAGTGTCATATCTGGGACCACTGCATAAAGAAATCTTTAAAAAATTACCATCTCAAAGGTGGTCAAACTAGTCCTAGTATTTGTGGTGTACTGGCCAATGCAGAACTGTGTTATTTCTGATAAATCCAGATGAAGTAGTACTTCGCTCAACTGAACACATTCTCGCAACCCAAATACCTGGATGTAGACATCCCTAAACTGCAGCAAGAATGTCCCAAGAGGCAGCAGTTCACGCGGAGCAGCACCCTGACAGCCTGGCCCCGACAGCATCAGACAGATAATGCCGATGTAACTTGGCAGCAGTCAGGCGTCATCTCTTGTGCTGCACTCAGCTACAGTCGGGAATTTCAGAGAGTGGGGTAACATGGGAAGGGAAAAAACATGGCAATATAAAAGGCCCAAGGAATTACTGCGCCTGAGCTTGGTAACGGCAGCAGGATGCTAATGCATAAAAGCTGGGGGAGGAGGGAAACAGCTCTCATTCCAGAAGCAGCATGTCAAAGGTTTTAGTAACACTCCCTTGTCACTCCTAATCTAAATAGGTTTGGGTTATTAGTATAGCATGTTTAACAAATAAGACATTGAGAATTCTCCTCTGCTTGAACCAGAAGCCAATTAAAGCCTTTTTATTTTTGCAAAGGGAAGAAAAAAGGAGAAAAGAAAATGAAAGATCCAAGACACCGAGTCTTATGATTCACCAAGCCAAGTTTTAAACTAAGGCAATTTATAGCAGCAGCATTTACTATCTTAGCACAGGATCAAAAAGCAAAAGGTAACCCTTGAAGCATCAAAGATTCCTCAAGGAAACGAGATTCCTTCTCCCATTCTGAGCAGAGAGGAAACACATGCATTCCGTTTGTTTCCAAAGCCTGGTGCTAATTCAAGCTCTAGGTATTAGCAATAAAGCCTTTCCTAATCTAAGCCCTAAGCAACGGGTGTTCATCTCTTCCCCCACTATCCTTGCCTGTCAGCTGTGGTCCCTTCCACCGAGGCAGGGCTGAGCTGGATGTGGGAGGGAGAGGATTGGATTTTCTACTCGTAGCTCACCAGTGGTGCAATTTCCTACCACAAACTGTTTACCAGGATCTCCTACTAGGTGCTTTACAGCACGTTATGAATGCTGTTTATCTCTAATGGCCTTTGCTCCTTCATAGCGTAACTCCGTTCATTCACATCCACACCTATGCTTATCACCGGCCAGCTCCAAAGAACCCCGAGGAAAAAGCAGGAGGTTACAAGGCCCTGTCCAGTTGTTAAATCAGTAAGGCCTGATGTAAGATATCCTCTACGCTGGCTACACTACTTCCTAGGCTAAGAATAGGAATGCCATGGGACGCAGTAAAACTGAAGTACATGCGTGTGCTGTAAATGACACAACTGCTATATTTATAGTGAACTTCATGTTCTGTCTCAAAAAAAAAAAAAAAAAAACAAACCAGCATAAGCAACACCCTGAAGGTGGCAACACCAAGGCCGGGAATCATTTCAGAACTGCCATCTGAAACAGCAGAAATCTGGGACTGCCATTTCTCTCAGCCTGGGGAATTACCTTGTTACGAAGATGTAAGCAGCACAGTAACCGCACACCTGAAGATCCAGAGGTCCCATTCCCTGCTAGCATAAGTGGATGTTGCCTCTCAGCTGAAGAGATTTCACCACTATACGACTTGAACGACAATGACATTGTACAACATGAGCTAGATATTAATTTGGGCTATCTTTCTAAAAGGGTTCCTGAACCGTCTGCTCCCCATAGACTACAGTCATCTTTCCTAGTGCTAATTTCATTTAAAATGCTAAAAATACCTCCATTACTTTCCTTGTCTTCACATTCCACGCAAAAAGTTGCTGTACTGGGCAGGGAGACATGACGCGATTGGTAGGAGACGGTTTTTCCTCCGGGTAGGACACTATTTAAAACAGGGAGAGTTCAAGCTCCCAGCAATTCATATGCACACTAGAGTGGTATTTCAGAGGAGTTCAAGCCTCATTCATGCTAGCGGCCAGATTTTCTGAAGCATCCCGAAGTTTAACAGTCCCTATGACAGACAATGAGGCATGCCAGACCCTTTAGAAAATCTGGTCTTAACTAGATGTTTTGTAAGTGGGTTTTGGTGTTTGGTTTTTTTTTAAAGTATCTCCCTTGAATCCCAGCCCCATGCTCCAAACATTTTGCTGATAAATCCCTGTGCAGCCCTATTCCAAGGGGACAGAGCAGCACTTTCCACTCAAGAGTGAAAGCCAACATAGCCACTTTCCATTTGAGCATACGGGCAGAGCTAAGTATTTTCCAACGGCCTGGTGAGCCACCCTTCAATTTACTTATTCTGAAGACATAGCACATTTTTAAAACAACTGGTTTAATGTTTGGTGGTTGTTCTCCCCTCAGAAAAGCTGCTGCAAGTCTTGATACATCACGTGTTCAAGTAGGAGCTGTGGCCTGAAACGCAACAAGGCTTCAAATGACAATTTCATGCTCTGTTTCCAACCTAGTTAAGGCAGTTACTCTTCTTTGACATTAGTGGAGGAAGTAAAAATGCATGTTACACTGCAAGCTACCTCTCCAGGTTGCATACCCTCCTTATACTAAAACAATTATATAAAAAGTTTCTAGTGTGGGCAGGCACTAACACAGACATGTGTCTGCACATACATATATAAAATATAGATAAGATTTATATTCACTTAGCTGAAATTTTAAAAGCTACTAATTATTCCTAGCACTCAGCTCAATACATCTTTAAAAAGCTGAATTTTTAAGTTCAGAGGACAAACCCTTAGGGAAGGTGTTTTTCTTTAAACACATCAGTTAGGGCATTAAAGTTCCCCACCCCTTTTAAAAACTGGATCGCAAGAAGCGCAAGAGCTGCGGTACCCAACCACATCACCTATTGCTGTTCTTCACAGACCATAACACAGCCAGCTTGGCGTTCATGTTTTAGAGATACAAACAGATGCGATGCAGCAAAGCTGGCCATTTGCAGAGACTCCCGATATATAACAAAAAAAAAAAAAAAAAGAGGGGGGAGGAGGGAAGGTATAACCCAACATCCTCAAAACCTGACATTCCAGGAATAATTCCCCGTCAAAACAGTGAAGGATGTACACAGCACAGCTAGAGAACAGGAAAACCTCACACTGTGGGAAATATTTTGAGGAAATCTATTGTTGGTGAAAGATCCACACTCTGCTATAATAAGGCTCAGCTGACACACTAAGTATATATTCTCTGGTGAGAAAACAACCCTGGTGGTTTGGTAAAATAATAATAATGCCCCATGCAAGATCACAACAGGATGTATTTTATTTTGCCTTTTTTGTTTTTTTCTTTTTAAGTATCTAAACTAAGAAGTATCATGACATACAGACTTTCTTCACACGATCACATAAACATATTCTAAAGCCCTAGCTGCGACCACAACAGCACGCTTTCTGGGAAAGTGAGTTAAGTAAATACCGTGCTTGCAACAAGCGCACTCAAGGCTGAACGTTCTCTAAACAAAGCGATCTGCCAACCGGCAGGGCATGAATAAACAAGGGTTTTTTTCCCCCTTCCCTGTTGTTTGTGAGATTTCAGCTAGCAAACGTGCTCCTTTTATCAACATTGCCCAATAACGAAGGAATTCACTGCTGCTTTCTGCCACTTAACCTCTAAGCCCACTTTCTTCTTCCTTGCGCCTTCGCCTTGCTCCAACTCAACGTCCAACGCAGGCCAGGCTACAGAGCGAGAGAACACGAGGTGTAACAGCACAGACAGAGCCTTCCCATTCCACAGCCACACGCCCTCACCCACAGCCGTCCCCACAGAAAACAATTTTACAACATATATAATGTTAAACCAGACCCACATCGTCTCCATCCTGCAACCCCAATACGCACACCTCCCGCCCTTCGCACAGACACAGCCTTCTGGGCTTCCGTGCTCGCTGCTGCCGTTTCCCACCCCCAGACCGGCGCTCCCCGCCGCCCCTCCGGGC
>NW_009598020.1:25101-26761 GCF_000690535.1 Cariama cristata | reverse complement strand
CTGCCCTGGTGAGGCCACATCTGGAATACGGCATCCAGTTCTGGGCTCCTCAATTCAGAAAAGACAAGGAACTACTGGAGAGAGTCCAGCGGAGGTCAACGAAGATGATGAGGGGACTGGAGCATCTCCCTTATGAGGAAAGGCTGAGAGAACTGGGTCTGTTCAGCCTGGAGAAGAGAAGCCTGAGAGGGGATCTCATTGATGCTTATAAATACCTTAAGGGCGGGTGTCAAGAGGATGGGGCCAGACTCTTTTCAGTGGTGCCCAGGGACAGGTTCAGGGTCAATGAGCACAAACTGAAACACAGGAAGTTCCATCTGAATACGAGGAAAAACTTCTTTGAGAGTGACAGAGCATTGGAACGGGCTGCCCAGAGAGGTTGTGGAGTCTCCTTCTCTGGAGATATTAAAAACTGGCCTGGATGTGATCCTGTGCAACTTGCTGTAGGTGAACCTGCTTTGGCAGAGGGGTTGGATGGACGATCTCCAGAGGTCCATTCCAACACCGACCAGTCTGATTCTGTGATATGTGGGTATATGTATTTGTATTACATTTACAGATATATGTATCCAGATCACTTCACCTGACACTAAACTAAAATCATCCCTGAAACTGAACAAAACAAGTTAAATGTTTCAGAGTAAAATTTCACTGGAGTTTTAGGAACTGAGCAATACTACAGCTTGTTTAAATTGCAGCTTGGCAAAAGGCAATTATCCTTGAGAAGACGCTTCCTCTAAAAGCAGTTTCTTTCTCAAAAATAATTTTGTTCTGTAATAGTCTCTAAAATATATGAACCTACAAACACAAAAAAGACTGTTTAATAAGAACTTCATGTGCTCTGTTATGATTCTTAATTTATATGGCAAATGGATAAAAAAGGGAGCATTGTAAATTAAAACAAAAATAATGTAAACATGAATGGGCTATTGTCAATTTAAAGAACAGACTACTGTCTGAAAAACTTCTAGCGGTTCTTATTAATCTTATATTTTTCCTACTTCTTCCATTTGTTTTACATCTTTGTGAATTTGAGTACACTCTATCCCATTTGTACAGATCTTTCATGTTGCAAGCAAAAGACAAAATGTTATTAAAAATGGGTTTAAAACCACAGAAAGATCAGTGGATTTAACAGCAGCTGCAAAACAATTTACTATTAAACTCTTACTAAACTGAAATCCAAATAACTTAGGCCCTGCTTAGGTAAGTGCAGATTTATTGGAAAGGTATGTAACAATGCAAAAAGATTCAAAGAACCTATTCCAACACATATGTCTCTCAAAAGAAGTTCTGTGGCAAAGACAACATTTGTCTGTTGTGGCAGTTCTTTTCTCTGTTCCTGTTTAGAGGTTTGTTACAGGGATGCAGCAAAATGACAGCTAATAAATAAGAATCCACATTATTTCCAGCAGTGCCCATGTGATCGGTCCTCCTATACCTGAAATGGGGTGTTTTCCCAGCCAGGATTTGACTTTTACATAAAAATATTAACTCAGATATATTCTGGTCACATGCTGATCTGTTTGTATCTTCTCTTTGTTAACCAGGTACACAAAGCTACTGCCTTATTCTAACAAATATGATTTTTAACTATGGGCCATTGTACTGGTTAACTTTGAATCTAAATATAGGTTTCTTCAGCAAATCTTCTATATCT
>NW_009598020.1:5950-25070 GCF_000690535.1 Cariama cristata | reverse complement strand
GGAATAAAATGCATGCATGCTTCACATGTGACTTTCCACTCACACTTTCAATTTAATAAAAATAGAATCCCTAAGTGTTTGAATGTACAGTTCCCACTTTGTTTCTAAATTTGGGACATTACTTTAAATTATTGTTGGAAGCATCTCTCACTAAAGGAGATTAGAAGGAAAAAGGACAATGTCTAACTGTAAAGTCGTGATTGTGGAGGAGTTTTCTTTTACTAGGTGTTCTGCAAAAATCTGGTTTGTGGCATTGCAGAATGCCATGATTTGTGGCGTGTTACTGCAAGGTGAAAGAAAACCTCATCATCTGATCACCACTGTATCTTTACAAGCCCTGAAGATAAAGTATGGAAAATCTATAACTGCAATGTTATGTCTGTTGCTGCTGTACTCTTTATTAATCAATCAATGTCTCTCAACAAAGCTCTTTCAGCCTCCTCCTATAGCAGTTAGACCTATAATCAGCTCTACAAAAACAGTTCAGAGATGCATCCTTTGTGCTTCTATGTAATTTACATATACTAAAAAAATCACTCAGCATGCTATTCATAACATGTTATGTAGTATAGAATGCACGGTATTAGTGTGCTATAATCACAGCCATTATTTAAATAGGGTAAAATGTTTTTTACATTCTGGAGTAATTTCACTATTAAGACCAAATGGATTAGATCATTGTTTCCCTATTTCCTTTGTAAGTAAAACACAATTGTCAAATAACTCACTGACCTTCCTGTGCATGTATGGTAGGACTAGTGTTCTGTAACATAAATGACTGTTCTTAACAATGTGTAAACATTTGTACCTCATATACAGACACCTTCTGACTAATTTTTAATAATGAAAGAGAATTTTCTGTATTTTCTGAAACTGAACAACAGTCATCAGTGGAGCAAAAAGCATTTCCTGCTGCATCAATACAAGCTTCAGCTGCTGCCATTATCATGCCATTTCAGACACTATGCTATCCCATGGCACATATTGATTTACTCGCCTTTCCTTCACCATAGTTCTCAAGGGGCCTGTCTCACCTGCATTTAGCCCAGACACTTTCACCCCCTACTGTTTTAATAAAAATTCAGATTTGGAAGAGTTAGCATTGTAGCTAGTGACTGTACATAGGATTTTACTTCGCTCGTTTGTAGGTGAATAGTCTAGAGGGGAAGGGGCAAGGAGCTCTCATTTCAGCAGCTTGTCCACCTTTTGCATCTAATGCAGTCCCTGTATAGGAAGGTGAGCAGATCTGCAGTTATCAGAACTCTGGGTCAGCTGCACAAAGGCTTTCAAAGAAAGTCATCTGTTAAGTACTCAAGCAAAGATTTATTTAGAAAGCCTTCCATGGGAGGCCAGTGAGGTGGATACAAAGGATAAGAGCACTTGTGAGGAGGTCAAGTCCCAGGTGTTCTACTTGCTTTCAGGGCAGTAGCAAGGCTTACAGTGAGCTGAGTTGCACAGTACTCTGGAAAAGACATAGGTAGAAGCTTGGTTGCAGATATGTTATCTGACTCTTACAGAGATGTTAGGAACTAATGACGTTTTACTGTTAGTTAATAACTCATCTTACACTTCTACAAGCTTTTCTGAAGACGTCAGTCCAGTGAGAAATTGTTTCTGTCCCATAAACAACTCATTCAAACTTCTGCCTGTTAGAGAAGATGATAGTACCTCAATTACCAAAGGAAGATGTTAACGCATTACAAGAGATGTGTATTTTACAGAAACCAAACTATAATATGAAAATATGCTATGGTCACAACATGCATTATGATCTCTACAGATAGCTGTTGGTTAGGCATTTTGATAACAAAAGTAACGCCCAGGACTTGCCTAAAATTTAGATCCCTCTTTACATAAATATCTGGTTCCTGCTTATCTCTACTTTCAGTTCCTTAGAACAGGCCTTGATGAAATAAAAAGCAAAAAGCTAGAACAGTACAAAAGTGACAGTAAGAGTAGAGAGTTTCTGCCTCTGCATTTTCATATCACACCTGTCGTGATAGTATCTGAGAATATGAATTCAGCTGGTCAGGGGATGATACTCAGGGATTTACCTTCCCTTTGAAAAATTCAGGGTGGAACATACTTTTATTGAGAAAGTGAATTCTTAGGAACCATCATTGGCTAAAAATGGAATAACACACTTCTATTTTGATTTTTCCATCATGATGGTAATTCCATTAACTAACTTAGTTCAAATCCATGTATTCTATGAACTGATAGTAAAAGCATGAGTCACAAAGCTAGAATCTATTCCCTCAGACACGTAACTTCCGTGCATCACTTATTAGCAGATACAATGCAACAAAAGATTTCACCCTCTAATTCCAGTTTCCAAATGCTGTCTATCATAATTTTGATCTTCAGTGACACAGGCTATTTCAACACATACGCCACAGAACATTCCATCTAAGGAGAATGCTCAGAAATTCAGAAAGTGGGCAAACAGGGAGAACATTCTCTCTAAATCATTGCTAAACTTCCCTTCATTGCTGTAAGGTCTTAATCTCAGTTCTGGTCTGAACAGACCAGAATTTTGTGGAAGTCTGAATCCAACCCTCTATTTTGCAGTTGAGGTCCATATTTACTGATGCAAATACAGTATCTGAGTTTTGATTCAACTTCATCTATATATCCATGTTATCTTCACAATACATCCTGGGCTATATAAAGAGAAGCGTGGAACTAAGTCTCGCCCTGAGGGTGAGCTATATTGGATGTAACATGCTCCATATATTTGCATTCAGTAGCATGGCATCAAACACACAACTGTATTAGTAAATCTCATTGGACAAGTCTGGAAACCACAACAGATGCTGGCAATCACAGATACAGCGTTGAAGTACAGCCTCACATATTATCCTCACCCTCTGTACTGTTATGTTGAATTCTGACAGGGGACTGACCTTTAACAAGCTTCTTTGTATAGAAACAGTCAAAAGATCTTTTCTGTTTATCTGCTATCAAATAAACAGGTCTTAATGCTTGTACAATTTTTTAACAAAGATATCTTTAACTGTTTAGATCCAATTTTGTTGGGACCTTTGTTAATTTAGAGCTAATAAATTGGTAGCAGCTTAAACTACTCACATTTGAAAAAGGTAATAAACTGTTCAGGTATACGAAGGTTTGAAACGTGTCCATGGCCCTTTTGTCTCCTGCCAGGCAGAAGCAGAAGTTCCTCTGCTTAGGAGAAGGTTCAAAAATACCAGCAAGATCAGTTCTCTGTATGTGCAAAACATCTCCCTCCAAAATACAGTAGCAGAATAAAATGAAGATCACCCCTCTCAGTCCTGTGGCTAAGAAAACAGCTACAGCCTTTACTGCAGAAAATAAATGGAATGTGTGGCAGGCCTCTGAAGTCTGTGCTGGATGATCACTCAGAAGTTAGCTAGGAATTTCAGATTAAAATTTTTCTATAATCTTCTTCTGCTAAGTATCAGTACATTTGCATTGTCAATACAGGAATCAGGTTGATTTGACAACATACCTGAATATGGCACCACAAATGTACCTCTTCACTGCTTTTATTTAGTTATCAATTTGAAATTGTGGTACACTTCTGCAGGTGTTTATATGGCATCTACAGCTGGAGAGAGAGCTGATGATTGTCTTGTTAGCTTTTACTAACAACTAACTAACCTGGTCAGCACTCTTTTTGGCTTGATGTTTTCAAGAGTAGCTAACATCCTCCCTTTCTTCTTTTTCCAGCCTCCTCTAACTCCCCATTTCTTCTTCACCCCCTCCCCAACTCTCACCTTTTCTCTTTCTCTCAGGAGCAAATACTAACAGAATTTATATTCAGCAGCTTGCCACATGGCAGACATCTATTTTTCACTTGTCAGACTGGCCAAAATTGAAGTGAAAGTGTCTTAGTATGACAATCAACTAATGCAGATTCTCTGCGTCAAATCTTCACCAAAAGATGGGTGCAAACATGCTTGAAAGTTATTTAATTAAAAATATTCAGGCTCAGATAATAAGGGACAAAGTTTCTGCGTATCCATTAAGGATATTTTTCTAAAAACTAGAGCAAGGCACACGATGGGCACAACTACAAGCACATTGGAAAAATCAATAGTCATATAACAATGTATCCCTTTTAAACAAATCTATCTGTAAAAAGAAAACTGAAAGTGGCTAATCCTTTATCCTCCAATAAAGAGCTAAAAAATTTACACGTGCTGCCAGTTTGACTAGGACCTACCATGTTTAATATATTCCGGGTTATATTTTTTCCTAGATAAATCAATAATAGGCAGCCGTTCCCCAAGGTGAAAATATACATTAAGAGGGAAAGACATCAGGCCAAACAACCTTTCACTTACTTAAGAAGTAGCAGCAGTAGTGGTTTTCCCTTGCTTGCAATGATTGTGGATGGATTTTATCTCCAATGAAACATCAGTATGCAATGTAGTAGTGTTAAAGAAACCTAATGACACTCCTCCCTGTTTGATAACACAGTACTTACTTTTCTGTTATTGATTCTTCCACATAAGTGGCCTGTATAGAACATAACATGCTGTTTAGATTATGCTCCACAATGCTTGAGACAGAGCAAACCCAGTAAGCAAAAGGTTCCCAGCTGCATAAACAATCATACCCTGCTTGCTGTCTGATATGATATAAGAATGAAACAGCTGTATTAGCCTTGGCAGAGAATTATTTCAGACACAATTGCACTTGATTTATGTAGGGGATCCATGAACATAAAGCTAGACTTGAATTTCTAGAAGCTGAGATGGTCAGACTCGCTTTATCTACTGCTGCTGCTATGTGAAACCAAGATAATGGATTGTAAAACAGCAGCAGCCTGGGACTGGATGCTTTTGCCCAGTATCATAGAGAACTTCATACCTACTTCATTTAAGAGAAGATGATTATTTTTGCCCTTCTACTAAAGGCATGGAGCGCAGTAAGGCCTTTTCTCAGTGATTAAGAGATCGGAAGGGTTTTTCATATATTAAGATATACAAACCACAACCATAATGACTTGAGTTTTAGTTAGACTGACCCAGATTCGGGTGGATGAGTTCTGACAACCTATAGCCCTTTAAGGACCCTGTCTTCTCCATATTCTGCTATACCAGTTCCTTGCAGCTCCACTCCAGCCGCTCTGCTTTCTGTCCCCACAGCTGTACAATCATCTCTAAATGACACAGCACTCTAATTTCAGAAATGGCCAATAAAACCATGAAGCCAAACTTTCTAGCATGTCTAGCCATCTCTTCAAGTTTTATGAATGCTGGTTTTCAGAACTGACAGTTCTCTTTGATATTACTAATGTCTCCAGCAGCACAGGGAAACAAGTGATTAAATTTAGACAACTTTCCTTATGTAACGACGAGTTTAAGAACACTCTTTTAATGAAGAAAAATAGTGCTATTTACTGTCTTATAAGACTATATACTAAAGCTAAAATGACATACAGCAGTTTACAGGTCATAATTTTTGTGACCTCTGTAAAGGCTGTAAAAGCAACAGAGCCAGGGATATTTTAAAATTTTAAACTATAAAGAAAAGTGTTTCAAAGCTCAAAGATTCTAGCAACACAAAGGGATTCCACTTCCACTGCATGCTGCCTGCATGCACAAAACATATTTATATATCTGAAAACAAAATTGAGTTACAATAGTTAATATTTGGGAGGGGGTGGAGAGAGAATTTTAAAAAGGGATTTTAATCCCTGTATTTCGAGGACTAAGATAAATTCCAGGAACGAATTAACCATAAAAAACCATACAGAGTGGGTGAAGTATTTGCAAGTATTAGCTGCTCCCAGGGAGAGTACGCTGAACTCAGTGGATCAGTAAACCACAACTTCTTTGTTTCCTTACACAAAGCACATTTAAACACATCTTTATGCAAGATTCAGGATTTGGTTCCAGTATTTTAAAAGTGGTAAACTGTGTGTAACAACTCAAATGCCATCCTGAGAGTCAGGAGTCCCGAGTTCTGTTCCCACGTTGGACTCACAGTTGCCATATGACCTTGGGCAGGTCACTCAATCTTGCAGTCTGTCAGTTTACCAGCCTGCAATACAGGTATAATATTTGTCTGTGGGAATAAGATATTTTAAGACTGAGCATTTGCAGCACAGTTTGAGAGTCTCAGATGAAAATTATTACATAAATCCAAAGGATTGAATGCTCAGGAAGATGAAACATGAAGAATTCTTTTCAGTTATTTTAAATTATTGACAAGAACAGTTTTTAAAACCCATTTTGTCAAATTTGAACATACATTTAGGAAAAAAAGCTTTTAGGGTAAAGTTTCTAATTCCTTTTTGATTATTTGTTTTTATCAAGTTTGCTTCATTTGCAAGAATGAGACAGCAAATGAAATGAAATTGTAAGCCAACAGAAGTCATTGTATATTGTAGATGTGTACAAAGCCCACCAGTTTACAAGCTGCAAAAGCTTCCATTCAAAAAGGAAGGCAACCTGCCACACACTGCAAAAGCAATCCATTTCGATAAAATGCATGCCTTTGTGAATCATAAGCAGACTTTCTACAAAACTGTCTCTCTTTTTCTCCTGATTCCCTGCAGACGTGTGCAATTTTCACTGCCTGTCAGTTTATCAAAAAGACCAGAGCATCAAATTTCAGCTCTGGATTGTCAGGCCTGATCCCTATTTCCTTTCAAATTCCAAAATACTGACACATTGATTGGAGTTCATAGTGTCAGACAACAGCACTTAAGAGACATTTTTGCTAAAATATAGCTTCTGATCTATCTTTTATGTTGTTTTTTTCTCCTTTTGCAGCCTCAAGAGTATTGATCTAGGACTCATTTATATATGATTTTCACAAAGTAGAAGGCAATTCGCTCAAACAAAACAGTTCTTTTGTATAACCTTTTAAAAGGAGGCCCATCAAAGGGGATTGATCTAGCTTACTTAGTTTGCTGCGGCATTCCCCTAGCACTTCCATAAATTGCCTGTTCCCAAATGCTAGCAAGAAAGCTCTAAAACAAGTGCTCATGGCTACACAGAGTGCTCAGTGTATTGCAAAGTTTTGGCATGTTAGCATCATGTAAAAGTTGTGACTCCATAGCAACAAACACTTTTATACTCACACATACACACGTACTCTGATAATACTGAGTATTATCTGTAAAACATCTTTAGTAAATACATTATCATAGCAGACCTTCTCTAACAGATATTATCTGAGAATAATGTTATCAATATAGTGTTTTGATTCTGACATAGACTCCTCTAAATGATGAATCTCTGAGCCACCCAGTCATCCTGTCTCCTTAAGGATTGTCCTTTTTCACTGGAGATTGAGAGACAGTGTTGGAAACTGCATATGCATGTATTTCAGAGGGAGTAGCAGCGTTTTCATTTACATTAGTAGTTCCACTAATTGCATAACAATGGATTTTGAAGCACTCTAATTCGTGTGTACATTGTAATTTAATGTAGATGGTTAATTTCATTCTCCTGCAAGTGTGGAAGTCAGAGAATGCTACAACATTTCTCCAATTACACTCTACATAAGGCCACTTCTTTTCCAAAAGTGTAATGTGGTGGGGTTTTTTTACCTGCCCCCCCTCGCCTCCCAGTATATTTAGCAATGTGTATAGACTGTGTGTATTTAGCTGTGATGCAGAGTGGAAGATTTGTTTCCCAAAATAGGGAACACACTTGGTTTTTTATATCTTTCATATTTAAAGCAAGCACCCCTCAAGGGTAACTTTTCTATATAAAAATATACATGTGTGTTTTTTAAAAGTGTGTGTGTGTACATGTATATATGCACATACACAAACATTTTGATAGAATAATCATCTATTTCTTGGATGGCCACTAAGGGAGCAGAAAATGAAATACCTGTTCTACCGTATTCTCCACTAGGCCTCTTCCTTTCAGAGACAAAAATTCTCAAGGCTACTTTCAAACTGTGGTTGCACATGGGAGAAAGATGGACAGCGTAAATACTGCCTGTACTAATTGGATGAAAACCTTCAGAAGTTTCTCAAAAAATTTGAAAGGACAGAGGCGTAAGAATAAACGGGAAATTTTACAGTGTTTGAATTGGGATCAGAGGTCAATGAATAAGCAATCCTTACAACTTCCAAAGAAGAAATAATAGCTAAAATAATATGAAATATATCAGCTAAATTCCTGATGTTAAAATAAAAACTGCTTTATCTAAAACTCTGTACGAGCTACCCATCCCTCTTCAAGAAAGATGTGTGAAAGTTACATGAATTTTATCACGTTCACTCTTAAACCTTCACATATCTAGGTAGTGATATGAGAAGCTTTTGCACCATCCTTATAGTTTATTCACTCTTTGCATTCATTTCAGAGAGCTTCAAAATATATACATTATTTTGAAAAGGATACTAGGAAGATATTCAGGGCTGGGGGTGGTGGGGAGGAGAAAACAACAATATAACAATATATCTATTCTAACTGGTAAAATCCTAAATTTCCAAAAGCAGAAATGCCTTTGTCAAGTACCTGACCTAAGAATGGAGATATTCTGTATGCAACCCAAACACATCATGCAGCCAAGGGAAAAGATATACAATTAACTGAAGAGAAGCTTAAGAAGTTGTTGTGCTGGCAACACCTAGAGTTTGTGGGATCCAGGACCGCACACATGGTGCACTGCACTTTGAAGCATCAATTGCTTCCTGCAGGAATTGACCTACATTTACAGAAAGAGTTGAAGCTGCCATTTGCTCATCTTACTGAAGGGGATGTCTGTTTTTAGGCTTCCATATGACACTGGTTATATCCTGAATAGTCATGTACGTAATAATGAAACTATGAGAAGTTAATATCTAACTACAAGCACATATTAAACCTTTCTTTTTAATGCACTCTATTTGTATATTGTATATACACTATAACAAACACATTTACAGCTACAGCCACATACACTAGCTAAAAGAAAAGAGCTGTTTTTCATTTTTAGGCATGAGGGAAGTTGTAAAAGCTATCATGGATAGAACAAATCCTTTTTGCTTTTTGCTATGCTCTTTGTTTTAAAGGATCTAAAATATTTTGCTTCTATTTGAATATGAAATAGAAGGATAAACAGAGGAGTGACAATAGAGGATATGTGTCATGATGTTCTCCCTTTATGACGGAACCCTATTTTTATGCAAGTAAATCCGAACTTTACCAAAAAGGAAAGAATATATTTGGCTAAATGAAAGATTGGTTCTGAAGTTTTCAACATTATTACTTTCGATCCACTAGCTCCTGAATCCCAAGCCAAGATCAGGGTAGAAGTCTTGTTTCTGAATCATTTACAATTTAGTTAATAAATACCAAAAGAAAACCAAGGCACAGAGAAGTTGAGTGACTTGCTAAGGGCCATAAAGTAGTTCAACAGCAGCGGCAATAAAAGAGCCCTGGTTGACTTTCAGCCCATTTCCCTTCCCACCGTGTGCTTTACACTGCAACACACAGGGCCCAATTTTCTCCATGTGTTACTCTGTCAGGTAAAAATATAAACTGGCAAAACCAACATAGAATTCTTTTTACTGAAATTAACTAGCATTAGTATTTCATTTGTGAGAGGATTCATCATTTATCTTTCATAGAACAAACCAGAATTTGCAGCTACCCACACTACAAAAAAATCTAAATTAAAAACCCCCAAACTTCTGAAGACCTAAAACATTTCCAATGGCTCTAAAAAAGAAATGGAGCAGAAGACTACCCTTCACAATTTCTTAATTCTTGATGTCAGTTCTTCTAGAATCAGAACCTCATTACTGCTAGGTTTTGAGACAGCAGGTATGTGGAAGCTATAAAAACTCTCATATTATGAATGTCCCCAAATGCTGAAGAATCTTCTGTCAGCATGGATGCACATACATGGGTTGGGATGCAACATCTTTACAAACGCATAAACCAGCTGGGTGTGAGGAGGGTCAAGGAGCCAGATACTTTTACTTTTAGGGAGATGGATCAACATATGACTCAAGTACTGTGCAGAAACAAAAAACATTAGGTAAAAGCATGTCCTGAACTCCCCTGGAACCACCACAGTGAGACTGAGCTCTTCCTTGCTTCATTAGTTGTCACAAATTGCTGTTTATGTCCAGGCTTTCTATGTCACCTATAAAGCACTTATACAGCAAAGTGTTGGACTCAGTGTCAGCTGGCAGACCCATTCTTTTCCCTGTGTCTTTCTTCCAGTGCAGAGAAGACGTATTTCAGATCTGCCTCCAGTCAGGTCATTGGTAAGGCTACCACATCTTCAATTATGAGAGGATTTTGCCTATACAACTCCAAGTAGAGCAAGACCAAATACACTTGTAACACAGGCTTCTATACTGTTAGAAAAGAAAGACTTGCTAGCAGAAGAGCAGGCAGTAACGCTATGTCAGCTGTCCATCTAAACCAATCATCATTTGGCAGTAATGCCTTACTGAAAATGGCCAGTGAGCTGAGGAAGTGGGCACAATGCCATTCAAACAGATGGCCAGGGGTTTTAGGCAGCCAAGAGACCATGTATGTGTGTTAACTGAGGGTACTTAGGGCAGGATTCCCAGCTGGGAATATCCACATGGCTATCCAGGCTAAGCTTGCACTTTGACAAAGAAACGTGCCATTGCTAATCCAGCTCAGGGCTGGATTAAGTGGGAAGGAAAAAGAACAGCTTCCGTCACCACTTTGGACTCAGGATGGCCGGGTGGCTGGAACAGAGAAAGGCCCATTTCTGCATTTTCTTTTGTCTTCTTCTGCAATGCCTGCATGGAAAACTATGTCCTGACTCGATATGATAGGAAATACAGGAGCCAATGTCTTCAACTGAAGAAGACCTTTACTTATTCTTTTTAATATACATACACATAAGTAATATTACATTTACCAACCCCTGTACTTAATTAAGTAACTATCTGAAGTGTCAGTAATTGCCTCTCTTTTTCCAACATAACTTTGGTTAGGCAATATTGGGAATAACTGCATGCAAAACGTACTCCAGACATTCCACTTACAACATTAGGTTTTCTGAGTCCCTGCATAGAATTCATATGAGGTATTGCAAGGCAGAGGTGTGGAACAAAATCTTCATTGATGCCAAAATGTAAATTACATTAGAAGTGGATATTTGGGGTCCAACTCTACCCTATTTTAAGCTCTAAGTAAAACACAAAACAATCAATAGGACCACAGAGGGGTAAGGAAGGGCTGAATGTGTACCTTTAGGAACTAAAGTAGAGAAGTGATTAATTAAACTTCATTTGGTGTTAGGTCATCTATTAGCCCACTGAAAAGAATACCATAAACAACCAGGTATTGATCATTTCACACACAATACAAAATCCATAAACAGGACTAGTTATACTTAGATGATAACATTTAGTACTTCTAGGTTATTCAGGACCATGGATTTTAAATAATTTCCATTATACTTCTAAGAGGCAAGTGTTATTATCACCATTCTACATATAAAGAACTGAAACCACAAGCAGCTTTAAGGACTTGCTTGCTCACTTTGGATGAAACAAGTCGCAATGGTTACGGAATTACGAGGAAGTTTCTGGTTCGTAATTTTGTGGCCAAATCACTAGACCTTAACTAAATTTTCAGGGCCAGAAGAGATAATTTTACGATTGCTAGGATTGTAGCTAATGTAATTTACACTAACAAGAAAAAGCAGTCATCCTGGAAGTTTAAAAACTACAGGATTTGATTCACAATGTCATTTGTACGGTTTAGAACAAGGGTGTTTGGGTAAGAGAGGATGGATGTTGCAGAGAGGGATAGGAAGCAGAACAGAAAAAGTGACTGCACATCATTTGCAGACCTTTGCAGTCTTTTGGGTTCATGGAATACATACAACTTTGCAACTGAGGTAGTTGTGAACAGGTTTGAGCTTGAATGAAAGTATTTAAAATACTTTTAATATTGATTATCTTCATGAGACAATGCTGTATTTTCTATTATTCTGTTCTATAAGGGGTTAGAAAAAAGTCACATTCATGTTCTCACCAGTATGTAAATCATCACATTTGTGTGAAGAGTTCCCCAAAATTTCTCTGAGCTTTAGTTGCACGGTCTTAAAAAAGCAGTATACATTTCAGTAACAAATTATATCCCACTCTTTCATCTAATTACTAAAAATCATCCTAAATTTGACATGCTGACCTTTTACTTACATCTCCTTCAGATAGAAAAAAATAAACAGAAAGAAACTTGGTGTTACTTAATGAAAATGGTGCAGTGTAGGAATCCTCAGTCCTATTAAAAGTGAACCTCAACAATCAGGCTGTATTTTAGCTGCAGTCTTTTTTGTGAATGATACCGTTAGTCCAGTACAGCTAAAGCTGGACTTCTGTACCTTTGCTCTTGTATTTCAACAGCCTACCCATTCACACCGTGATGATTAGTTACCATTTTCAATGATATGCCAAAGGAGTATTTTATATTTTTAGCATATCTGAATTTTTTTCGTCAGTGCCAGTCATTCTGCAGAACCAGTCTTCAGACAAAATACTATTCCAGCAGAAGTAACAGAATGCCAGCATTTAACACAAGGACAATCCCATCCTCTTTAAACATGGATTCATAAGCTGGGGAATACAGAATGCTTTTGGATTTGCCTGACTATAAGTGGTTCTGCGTAGAGTAACATAATAACATAAGCTTTGTGAAGCTCCCAAAAATGAGAAAAGCATGTTGTGCTGTATCTCATTTCTATGTAAAATTAATGAAAATAAAGCAATGCACTTGCCATGCATAATGAACAATCATGCCAAACTGTATCAACTTTTTCAGACTTTTCCTCTAGAGGGCTTTTAAATGAGGTCAACAGCAAATGTATCTTTACATTTGATCTGAGCGTGAGCAGCGCAGAGTAACAGAGCTTGTCCATGCAAAGCGCAGTAACAAGCTCTTCTTGATTTTGATGATGAAAAAATAGAATACTAAATACTACCCTTGTATTTGTACCAGATATGGATTTCACAGATTTGGTCACAGAGAGAAGACAGGACTGTGAGTAGAGATACACAGTCCCCATTAACAATGCTGAAAAGATCAATGCTAGCTAAGCACAAGAATGACAATCCCATATGTCAGATTCAGTAGAACCAACAGCACGTGCCTCCTGAGGGAGAATATTATTCCATAGAGGAGTTTCAAAGAATCAGGTAAAATGCTCACATTCTACCTTAGAAACTGATAATTAACACCCCCTCTTAACATAAAGCAGCACCAGCATGGCCACAATAAGAAAAAAGCAGCTAATATTTTAGGACACTATTAAGTGAAACTACCATAACAGCTCATGTTCTGTTTTCCTGGCTGGAAGCAGACCAGATCAGCATAGCTCAAGTGAATATTGTACATTTTTTCCTGGTTCACGCAAAGACACTATTTCTTGGCTACGACAGACAGACCACATTCTGGAAGTACAATAAGATACAGCAAATGCATTGCGTAACTCAGAGCTTGTTCTTCCTGTGCTTAAAACAAATCAACTACTGTTTTTGTTACTTTTATAAATGTGCTTTTATTATAGAAGAGAAAAAAATTCCATTAAAGAAATTATTGGTAGCATTCTGGAGATCTGTGTTAGACCTGGCATCTCCTGCTTGACGTCTCACTGACTCTGCTAATTCCTCTTTATGCCCAGTGGCCTCACATTGGTAGGTCCCAGGGAAGTAATACACATGGGAGCATCAGGGATCCTTCCCAGCCAGTCCTAGAATCTGTTTTCCCTGTGTTACCTCGCGCTCACAAACACAGACTGGCCCTGCTGTTTCATAACCTCCATTTAGGACATATTGTGGTATTTTTCCTACTGAGAGGCTGCAATGTAGGGGACATATACCTAAACTAGCTACCCAGTCTACTAGCTGCAGGTTTGCTGCGCATGGGTAAGTTTAGAACACGTTGCAATTCACATCCCCGAAGCAAGATAAAATTGGAGCAGGCAAGCCTTGAGTCACTAGGCTTAGCAGCTCCCTCTCCTGGAAGGATGCTCTCTTGGGTCAAGAATTAGATCTTACACTGCCGCTTGGGAGAGGGCAATTTTTACCTTGGGAGTCTTATATAACATTTTGTTGTAGACATTTTATTAACAGAACTAACCTAATTAAGAATCAGCCTTCTACACCAGTGAGGCTAGAATTAAAAGATAACATCCTTACTTACAATTTTCCTTATTAAGGATCTATTTTTTATTTGTTTTCACTTTTTTACTGATTCTACTACTATATAAATTATCATTAAATAAATTTTCAGTAAAAAACCAATTTCAACTGAAACAATGCTGTGCTGAGCACCGTAAAACATATTCTAAGTACTTTGTCCCAGAGATCTTATCATCTGTATAGATTTTTATTTATTTATTTTTTAAACACAGGACATAAACACTGACAGAGTGGTCTTATAGGAAGCCTCACAGAAAATGTCAAGAATCAAATCCACATCTCCAAAGTGCTACTCTAATATTTTAAAAACAAGGCAATTTTATAATTTTAACTTTTTTTTTATTTGTTTCCCTTTTCAAAATCTTCTCTGCTTCTAGAACTTTCTAACTCTGTAATTGGGATGCCTTTATATTTAACTGGCAAATACCCACGATTTTTATCAATCAGTACATTTTGTGAAGTTAAAAGTAAAAAGTCTACACTTACTCTCAAATAAGTTCATTATTTCTTTTTTGTCTTCTAAGAAGAGACAATGTTGGAGTGTGTCTATGCAGGACCCTTTCGCATGACTTATAGGACAAATCAAACTAGGAATCAGGATTATAGCGCCAGGCCACCAAAACTTTGAAGGCATCTTGATTACAAACACAGATATTGTTGCTTGCCTCTCAACACAAGTACCCATAAATCATAAATCATTTCACAGTTATCTTTTACCAAAGATTAATCTCCACTTAAACTGGTAATAAAAAGAAAGAGGCACCATTCCTCCCCCGTAATGTCAAATCCTGGAATGGGAGCCTCAGACTTCATTTTTTTTGCATTTGCTTACATAATTTAAGACTTGCTGGGGAAGAAGTGTTTACCATGTTTGAAACACAGGCACTTATTAAAATTATGAGAAAAATCTAATAAATACAAACATAAAAGAAAGCTTCTTCCTTTATCTCAGCTCTTGTCACACTGCATCTATTCAGCCAGACTATTCACAGCCACAATGGTGGGAACACGAAATTTTTATGTTGCTATTCAGAGTGATCATTCAAAATGAGTGTTTCAACTTCCACTTTATCATTGAATCGAAAATTTGGAATGAAGTTATTTGGTGATATACAACTTGTTAAATACATTTATTTGTAAAGTAAATTTTAATGTATTCAGGCCTGTCATTAAAAGCAAACAGAATCCACAGAACAATCACTGCTTAGCATGTGAACTGCAATGCCATACCCCCCCACCCCAGCCCTGATATTCTTCTCATCTGTATGTCAGCATTTCTCCCAATAATGAGTTAATATAGTTGATTTTGTCATTTGCTTTCTACATGTTATTTAAGACAAAAGTTAGTAAGTGGTGATACTTCAGCGATCCATCTGTATAAACAGTTGCACTAAACAGGCAGAAAGGGATTTGGAAGGAAAAAGACATCCTAAAATTCCTGAAGAAGAAGCTGCAACTATGCAAATTGTTCACAATCTCAGCAGTCTGGATGGAATTTAGGGAATTTGGGTTAAGCCCCCAAAGTGAGCAGAACCTACTGGGAAGGTAGCATGGCTAGGCTAAGTGATCACTAATTTGGGCTCTCTAAGGTAATTTACATTATAGTAATTAAAGTTTAGATTCCCTTGCTGTTCTATTTACGAACTCTATTAACCTATGACCTTTCTCTGAAGTTTACACCCAACTGTTTTCAATTTTTCCTGAGCAAAAGGAAAGCAGTTCCTGTGGAAGTTATTTCTCATAATAATTAATTGTATTTGGAGCCTGAGAGGTAGACACATACTTTAAGACAATCTGGCAGTAGTGTTGTGCTGTGTAATTATACTAGAGATCTGTCTTTGTGATCCTTCAGCTGAGCCATTGCTAACATCCTTGGGGTTTTTTTGTATCGATTTTGGTTGAAGTGCAGCCTGCCATATGTTTTTCATTTAGTTAAATATAAAATGATGGGTAAAATTCTGCGGCAAATTATAGTGATGCAAACAAAGAACATGCTTTGGCCCTACATTCATATTTGACTTTTATTAACTCAATTTTAATGACATTTTAACAAGCAAGTGCAGTAACTTTTATACTATGCATAGGCACATTATAAAGGCAAGCAGAAAAAAAATATGTCTGGAGCTCTCTGTTGTAGCTGAAACAACGTTGATATCTGCTTCTCTGAACGTATATGAACACATATCCTCACATATCCTAGTCCGTGAGTCACAAAGAAGTTCATTCTCATCCACAGCTGAATGACTCTGGAATAAACGTCATTGTTTCTTACTATGTCTTAATATTTGTATCTCACACTGTTACAGCATGTTATGATTCAGAGAGTGCTGCTTTTGGAGGACAGATTTTTAAAGCTGAGAGCAATCATTCATATCCAGGATGCTCATCACATGTAATATAATGGTTAAGAACATACAGTAGCATAAGTAACACACTCAGAACTAGGGCGAGGGACTCTTCCCAAAGAAAGAGAAGTGAGTTAATCTGAGAGCTTTCTGCTTTGGGGAGCTGGAAATGGGCAACACGGATGCTAATTTCTGGGGAAAGGGGCAGGTGCTAAGCCACATAAAGAGCACGCTGCTTTTCACCACAGGGGAAACATTGTACAGAGAGAATTTAATGAGCATGTTGGGCACCAGGGAATAAAATAGCATCATAAACTTCAGTAAACAACAAAGCTCCAGAGTTGGTCTTAATTTGTAATAGACTAGGCCTCAGGAGTCTATTGCCCTTCTGTGGGACCAGCCCTTGAGAGACAGCTGCTTTGCACCAGGCATTGATATAGCTAAGTCTATAGATTAATACATTTATATACATAATTAATGTGAAGAGCAGAGAGATATGTGCACGTTCATGGAGACATTGCCTTTCTGCTGTGGGATGTATGACAGAACATCTTACACTTGGCTCCAGAATTATATTCATGTAGGTATCTCATGGATTTTATTCAGAAATAACTTTTACAAGATCTCTATATAAAATAAAGATCTAATAAAAGTGGATTTCCCAGTACCACAAGCTAACTATCCTTCAAGTTTATATTTTCCCTGAGAACTTGGGTATGATTTTTTGATTTTACATCACTAAAAATAAACAGTGTGTTCATTTGTGTCACTGATACAAAGACATGACCATCTTCCATCCTCAAGACACCTACATGATAAGGGTGTTTTTCTAACTAGTCTTGGATATGATATATTCATATCACTTTTAATGTCACGTGGAAAAGACATCAGCAGTTGAGCCACTAGAATTTGAGACAAAAAGTAGCATGCACCTATTCCTTTAACAAATTAGAAACATTGTCTCTCCGAATTGCAAGTAAATTCAGAGTTAGTGCATTAGATACATTAATCAGATCGTTAATTTGTTGTGCTGTTACTCTTGTCCTACTAGTAATAAAGGATGTAACATAATTCATAAGCAGATACACATTTTCAACCAAAAACCTGAGTTAATTGAATTCCACCTAAATTACTGTCCCTAGTCAATCTGAATCCAGCTTCTGATCCACAGTTGCTCACCAATATGTGAATAAATGTAACGGTGGCTGAGAGCACCCTATTTAAATGCTGATTAAATAGTAATCACTCCCAATAATTTCCCAGGATGGAGATGCCATTGCTTGGGATCAGTTTAAGATTATGATCAGTGAAAGAGAAAAAGTTTATTTAATTAAGGTTACTTCAAACTATGATTAAAGCACTTCTATTTTGACTAACATGGATACATCATATGTCATAATATAGCTGGTCATCTATCTGTTGTTCTTTTCTATTAAGGATTTGTTTTCACAGAGGACAAACTTCTTAAGAGTGAGTGATGCTCAGGAAAGATACAGATAAGATGCACATCCTGGAGTAAGAAGTCAAAGTGATCTTATGTGAAATCTGAAGCAGCAGCCTCTCTGAAGAGGAACACTTACACTGTGTTCAGAGGTATGGGGGAGAAAATGTATTTCTGATGAACTCAGCAACAAGCTATATCCTAGGCTAACCTTCTCTTTTGACTAAGCACAAGGCATTGCTGTTAACAGAACAAAAATAATTTCCAAATGCAATCTGAAACAAGACAGAACTTCCAGTTTTCAAATAATTCTTGCTATTTTTCTCACACAAAATAATGACAAAATTAATTGGACTAAGAAAACCACTCCTGTATAAATTTTAAACTTGCATATTAGTCTTAGGCACATTCCAGCAAAACCCAGAATGATATAAAACATGATTTCTAGTTTTTCAGGGTTTTGTTAAAACTAACAAACTAATTACTTATTTTGCTGAAGTTTATAAAAATATACCTATTCTGTTTATTTCATATGGAGAAACAATTCTGACTTGCAAGAAACTACATTTTATAGTGTTGTGTAAACATTTAACTTTTGATTAGAAAATAGAAGCTTGCAAAGCCATTAGGTAAAAAAATTAATCTGTAAATTATTGCACTAGCTTAGTTACCTATTTGCCAAACAACTGCATTGGTAATAATTTTGACATTTCACCTGAGAAAAAGATAAAACACTAGATTGGTTTTTTGTGTGTGTACTCTGCCCACAGAAGAATTTCTTTTCCTGTCCCAGGTGATGGTAACATGCTACTAGTCTCCAGCAGTTACAAATCTCAGTGGCAGTACCTATGTATAGTGTTGGCAGAGCTAAATCTCTACCTATTGCCTCTCCTTTTTCTCTCACCTAGGAGCAGTAACTCATATAATACCTATGTATGTATAGTATGTATATATTGTATAAATGTATAGCATGTAGTACATATGCATTATCAAGAAATAAAATAGCTAAACTGCCAAAGCTTTTCCTAAAAAGCATTGCTATTAAAATGTGTCTCCCCTTCACAGGCTGTTATATCACTTTCTTTTTCTTAATAACATGAAAATCCTTGAACACTTGGGGTTGTAGTTTACAAATAGCCATACTTTCAGCAAGAACAGTGTAAGCCATGTCCCAGTGACAGTACTGGTGAGGCTAGGGAA